>NC_022009.1:124704143-124725309 GCF_000317375.1 Microtus ochrogaster | reverse complement strand
CATGGCTTGAGCTCCCACAAGTATGGGGCAAGAACAAGGCAGTCCACCAGAGCACACGCAATTGTCACAGAGACCGACAGCCTCTGCAAGGAGAATTAAACCAAACGAGGACGTGCTAACACCAAGTGGCGCCGGGAACTCATGAGGCCTCAACCACACACACAAGGAACAGGAGAAAGAGGCTCCCACAGGGAAGAGCACACCAATGGGTTATCCAGCCTCAAATGGTCAACCCTGAAAACATGCAAGTCATATTATGCAGATTGAGCAGGTTGTATTTGTGTATTTAGGAGTGTGTGTGTGTGTGTGTGTGTGTGTGTGTACATACACATGCGCATATATATTAAAGAAAAAGAGGCCATGAATTTGAAAAAGAGCAAGGGGGATAGATGGGAGGGTTTGGGAGAAGGAAAGAGGAAGAGTGATTTATATTGTAATCTCAAAAAAGAAAAACATTAATGGCCATCAATGATCACCAGATATCAATGATCACCAGATATTTGAAGAAAGTCTAATGTGAAAGTTCAGAAAATAAGAAGCTAAGACAATAAGTAAGGAAAGAGGGCATCAAGATTGGGACAAATGTATATTAATGTATATTAAATAAAAGGAGGACGAGGGATAGAGCTTCGTTTGTGGTACTTGCCTGGCGTACACAGAGCCCTGGGGTCAATGCTGTAATCCCAGAGCTCCAGATGTACAGGTAGGAGGACCAAGGTTCAAAGCAGAGATCCTATCTCAAAAGATAAAAAAGGTTCTATAAATGAGATAAATATATACATAATACAATATGTAATGTACATAATACACACATATACATATGTATACATATATAATATACATAATACAATAATGGAGATAAATATATATGTGTGTGTGGATAGATAGATGATAGATAGATAGATAGATAGATAGATAGATAGATAGATAGATAGATAGATGGATAAAAGTTCATCTTTAATAGTATGAAATTAGCAGATTACGTCCTGAAGGAAAAATTAAGACCCATCTGAGTAAGCTTATAGATGCTAATACTAAGAGGGCTGTCCTAAGAGTTGAAAACGGCCCCTAAGGCAGTCACAGTAGATGAAGGAAAAAGTGCCGTCACTGACTGTGGATAACAGGTGAGCCTCATAAAGCGGGGAAAGGGCAACGGCTAATTTTTCTTTACATGCCCTATACTATTTTGATAAAACATAATTCAGCTTAAAAGTTAAGTATGTCTAGCTTGATAGGTCTTAATAAACCATACCATGAAAAGCAGCACAAAGTCATGGCAGGGAACCGAGAAGCAGCACCCATCCAGCCATTCATGGCTTACGACGCAGTGCAACAGGATTACAGCTGGGGTCGTGATACTTGCCCGCTGCATTAGTTTGCTAGGGATTCCTTAGCAAATTTCAGGGCCTAGACGACTTGAGCAACAGAACCGTGTTTTCTCACAGTCTTGGTGGCTAAGGTGTTGGGTTCAGTGACCATGAGACCTCTCTCCCTGGTGTGCAGATGTCTGCCTTCTCCCTGGTCTCTTTGTGGGTGTGTCTTAGGGTTTACTTCATCCTCTAACAGAAACAGCTGGAGCACTGGGTTAGGGTTACTCTAACACCCTAGTTTTCAGACTTATCACCACTTCCAAAACCTTATCTGTAAATACAGTTATACCCTGAGCTCTTAGGGGCTGGGTTCCCACGTAGGAATTTTGAATCTTAGCAAGTCACTAAGACAGCAGCCCTGTCCCCCATTTTCCTCTAGAAATTTTCTTTTGGCTCTAATAGCTAGGCATGTTCGAATGTAAGTTAATATGTTTATGTATGATAAGAGGCAAAAGCCGAGACTCTCCACTGCTTTTTCCCTTCCTAGTCAAAGTTGGAGTTTATTAAGAAAACTAACACATATTTAAGACAGGGCTTCACACACAGACAAGAAAACAGCGATTGTATACACCCCAGGCTGCATGAGCTTCTTCAGAAAAAGAGTCATTATTTAAAGGCGTGCACCACTACTCTGGCAAGAGGCATGAATCTTAAACACCAGCAACAATACATTTTACATCTTAGATGTCTTCCTGGGAAAGAACTTAAAACATTTTAAGATGTGCTTTAGAAACGAAAGGGAGTAAAATGCAGGATTTCCATCAGCTCTCCCTTGTCTCAAACAGAGAGACATTTCGCGGAAGAATCTATTCATCTCTTCCTGTCCTTTTCCTCCACCACTGCCTGATGCACGGCCTGGCGCCCTGGCTGCCTGGTGTTTTACAGAGCGGCAGCCTGCACTGCCCATGTCTCTGCCATGGCTCCTCGGCACTCCGGCTCCCTTCACCCTTAGCCGGCTCCGATAGGAAGAGGTCCTACTTTCTGCACGGCCTGCCAACCCCTCCCCAATAACCAGGTGGATCCGTCCCTCTCACCCGCTAGGTCCTCCCTGTGAATTCAGCAGGGGGAGCCAAGCGAGGCACTTGCTTGAGGAGGTCTGTAGTGGGAGCCAGGGCAACGGTACGAACCTGTAGTACCAGCTACTAAAAAGGCTGAGGCGAGAGGATCACCTGAGCTCAGAATTTCTGGTCAGTCTGAGCCATAGTGACATTCCTCTCCAAATAAACAATATTCTTTTTTTAAAAAAATAAACGAAACAATATATCACTATGTAACCCTGGCTAGCCAAGAACTTGCTATGTAGACCAGGCTGGCCTAGATTTCACAGAGATCCACCTGCCTCTGCCTCCAGAGTGCTGGGATTAAAGGTATGTGCCACTACATCTGGCTAAATACATATTTTTAAAGACTTAAAAAAAAAAAAACAAACAAAGCTCACCTGTCGGCGGCAGCACACATCTTTAATTCCAGCACTCAGGAGGAGGCAGAGGCAGGAGAATTTCTGTGTACAAGGCCAGCCTGTTCTACAGAGTGAGTTCCATGAGAGCTAGGGTGGGGTTGTTAACAAAGAGAAACTCAATCTCTAAAAACCAAAGGGGCGAAAATAAGTACAAATAATGATTCATAAAAAAGAGTTATGAATTTGAAGGAGAGCAGGGAGGGGCATATGGGAGGATTTGGAGGGAGGAAAGGATACCATAAGGTTATAATTCAATTACAATCTCAAAAGTAAATTTTCACATATTAAATAAAAATAAGAATAACTGGAAACAAAATAGGATTGTTCAGTTTATTTTTTCTGATCTTACACTGTAATATGGCTCCTATAGCTTTTACAGTAACTTCCTGGATGCAAAGATCCATGCATGTAGTGCGCGCTCAGCGCCATCACTCACCTCGTGCACACTCACCCCGTGCACACTCAGCGCCGTCCACTCACCCCGTGAACACTCACCTCGTGCACACTCAGCGCCGTCCACTCACCCCGTGCACACTCAGCCCGTGCACACTCAGCGCTGTCCACTCACCCCGTGCACACTCACCACCGTCCGTCCACTCACCCTGTGCATACTCACCCCGTGCACACTCACCACCGCCCACTCACCCCATGCACACTCAGCGCCGTCACTCACCCCATGCACACTCACCACCGTCCGTCCACTCACCCCGTGCACACTCACCCCGTGCACACTCAGCACCGCCCACTCACCCCGTGCCCGCTCAGCACCTGTCCCAGACACGTTCTGGGTACCAACTCTGTGGCCTCGATTTTCTCTTTTCATGTTTCACTTCTTTTATTAAAAAATGCAGCTGTGTTCAAAACATCGGAAGAGAGAAAAGTGACGTAGAAGAACACACATGACAGACAGACTGGTAGCCGAAGAGGACAGGAACTGTGGTTGAGACAAAGAATTTCAGACCACAAAGAGGGAACAAGGCATAATAGTGACTATTTCTCAATTTAAAATGTTCCTTTTTACAAAGCCATAATAATCATTAAATAATTAATCTCATGATGTTCATTTCTCATTCTCAGTAGAATTTTTGTCATAAACATATGCATGTTATACATATAAAATTTAACATATCATATATAACCCCTTTCCAGAGTTTCCTTATCATTCAATTATAGATTCTTTCTGTAGCTTAGATGAAAAGAATTGTCTATTTGTGGGCATTCACATTCTCTGATTTAATAACCGTTTTTGACAGTCCCCCTTTGTGGACCTAAGACTTTAAAATAAAATTCATGAAAGTGTTCAGTGACGAATAGGGGGTCTCAGTATTTCTTTTGTGTTGATGTATTAATCGAATACTTGATTATTCAATTCATTTCTTTGAGCGTCATGATATCATCCTATGTAGTTTATTTTCTAATCTAGTTAAAACAGGTTTGGTTCTCAAGACTGTAAATATATGTAATAGTACCCAAAGCCTCAGTGTTGAAAGGGAGAAAAACACAAAGCCTGGAATAACGTTGTGTTTTCAACTGTATGTGTACAATCAGATCGCTTTGTCTCATAATATAATCTATTTTTAGCACTATCTAGTCTTGCCGGAGGAGAAATACAAGCAGATGCAAATGGCTCAAGAAGTACTCCCAATGTAAGAGGAGGAATTCCTGGCCTTTAAATTAGCATAAATTAGCCTCCTATGCACTGTGAAGTTAAAACTGCCACTAACAACAGCAGTGATCCACGGTCTTAGTCCCATCTTAAGGGTAAACAGAAATGGGAACAGGTATAAAACGTAAAATTTTGTTAAATGCCATAGAAGAGATTGCAGCCCAGGAACCTAGCACGTATAAGCCCTATGTACATCGTAGTGTTGTCGTAGCGTGCCTATCTTGAAGGGAGAACACATCCAATGGCAGTAGAGATACCGTAGAGACACCGTCTGTTTTTATGCTCATCAGCATTGCTCCTGATTCAGAAATTTCCTTTTGAGAATGGTAAGTGCAGTTATAGATTTTACTGCTCTCAGTAGTCAGGAATGGATTGAAAGGTCTTAGCTACTTGCTAGGAAGGAAGATGCAGGTACATGAACAAAGAAAGTCCAGAGTGAAGAAAACAACAAAAGGTAAAGATCTCCTTTTGTTCTCTCTCTCTCTCTCTCTCTCTCTCTCTCTCTCTCTCTCTCTCTCTCTCCCTCTCTTTCATGCTGGGAATGTAACCCAGAGTTCATATTAAATATGTTATTTAATATGAGCACAGAGATGGAGGGGGCGAGATAGAAGTTATTCCTGGGAGATTCTCTATCTTTTTTTGAGACAGAGTCTCTCCCTGGCCGGGAGCTTGCCAGTATCGAACTCAGGGCCTCCTGCTTGCGAGGTGAGCACTTTACAGACTGAGCTGTCATCTTCCCTGCCCTGGGCAAAGCCTAATGATGTGAAATTGATGCTTTAGGGTCCAAAGGCTTAGTTCTACTACTTACCATCCAGGAGAGTCACATATTCATCATTTTTCTCACCTCTAATACAGCATGAATACATGGGCTGTGATAATTCCCATCCTTCCCAGGAAACAGAAATAATGAAGATAAAATGAGGTAAGGAGAAGCAAAAGGAATTTGCCATGTCTTATTATCATCTGTATTCCCTCCTTCCCAGGAGAAATGCAGGCTGCTCAACAGGTACCCAGGGAAGTACTTTTCAGGGTTTTTTTCCCCTATATTTTCATGTTATAATTCAACATTAGATGTGGGCTTGGACAACCGTAACTATGTGGATTGGTTTCCGTCTCGGCACACAAATGCTGGTGTGCACTGCACAGCTCCTGGGCTCAGCACTCGGGGCAGGGTTAATAGGTAGAGAAGGTAGACAGGTCTTGTGATAAACACATAATACTATATATATGCTATATAATAAATATACAACACGTATTTATTAATATACAGGAAAATTGTAAATGGTTCGGTTTACTAGAGAGATAGCTACTCAACCAGATGGGCTGTTTATTTTCAAATGAGCAAATTTCATAAACAAAAGAGATTTCCAAATTAAAACATTGAGGAACACTTTGTTAGCTGATAAAAGGTAGGTACAATTTCTTCCACTTATTCTGAAATGTGTACATTTATGCTGCAAAGAAAGTATTAAGAATATGTTGAGCTTTACCTTCAGGACTAAGATCAGCCACAACACAAATGTCACATAAAATCCAGATTCTGAAAGTCTCTGCACTGTGCAGGTGAACATCATTCTCAACAAGAGGCAGAGACCTGGAAAGGAAAGAGAACAACACCACAGGCTGAGTGACCCAGAGACAGGACACTCTGGTCCTGGCATTTGGATATTTTTCAGAAGTTTCCTCCCATAGAGTATGTGTACTTCCAATCATTCTACAATCCAAAGGGACTTTTTCGTTTCATTTGAAAGTTATCCTGAAAGAATGAGCAGATGAAAATACCAGTCTACAGACAAGGTGGGGAGTCGGGTGTATTGGGTACAAAAACACATTACAAAAATGTCTTAAATAAAACCTAGTGGCATACTGGGCAGTGGTGGTGCACGACTTTAATCCCAGCACTTGGGAGGCAGAGGCAGACAGATCTCTGTGAGGTTGAGGCCAGCCTGGTCTACAGAGCTAGTGCTAGGACAGGTTCCAAAGCTACACAGAGAAACCCTGTCTCGAAAAACAAAACCAAACCCTGGTGGCAGTAGACGACAAACTGAGGTGACAAACAGCTCGATGGAACACAATAACCTGGGAATGAAGTCTAGAAAGCACAGGGTACAGTGGAAAGTAAAATCACAAGAACCGGGCCATGGTTTGATGGTAGAGCATCTGTTTAAAGTGTGCAAGACTGGATTTAGGAGATGGCGGATAAGAGCATTTGCTGCCCAAGTGTAAAGATCAGAGTTCGAATTCCCAGCACCCACATAAAAAGCCAGGGATAGCCTAATTCTTCAGCCCTATGGCAAGCAGAAACAAGAGGATCTTTGGAGGACTAGCTCCCCATTTAAGCATATCCCTTTGTCCTTCGTATTCGTTATGGTTTGAGTGTTAAATGTCCAGACCATAGTCTCAGGCATTTGAACATGTGCTCCCCATTTGGGGAGCTGCAGCCTTCTGCAGGAAGTGCCTTACTCAGGGAGGACTTTGAGTGTTTCAAACCATCAAGACCACTTCTGGTTCACCCTCCTCACTGTGGCTAAGGATGTAGTCTTTCAGTTTCTCCCGCCCCCCCCCACAGGTCCTGCTGTGCGGCCCTGGGGAGTGTCACAGGCCTATAGGAAGGGGTTCTTCCCTCCAGAGCCTGTTATCCGGGACTGTGGGAGTAAACTGCTCTGCCTAGCTTACTTCCTGGATTTCTTTCATCAGACTTTCGTAGGTTTTCTCATATACCTCTTGAACATATCTGTCGGTTTATAACGAAAGGACTTTTTTTTTAAAATGTTGTTTTGCAGGGTTTTTGCTTTTGTGTTCTATCTTGGCACTAATATGTCATTGTGTTTTAAATTTCAAATTCATTGCAGACATATAAGGAAGGAATTGACCTTTTGTGTAATAACATGGGTGCACATTGCTATTATTAATTATTGTTATTATATGTGTATGTGGGTCACATGCTGTGGTAACCATGTGGTGATGAACATGCAACATTATGGAGTCAGTTCTCTCCTCCTACTGGCACATGTGTTCTGGGAACCACACTTGGGTCATCAGGCTTGGGCAGAAACCCATTGAACTATCTCAACAGCCCTTTAATCCACGGTGTAAGCTCTCTGCTCAGTTCCAGGCTCTTGCCGTTACTTATGTGAAAATCAATACTTAAGCTGCCTTCTGTGTCTTTGACATGGCCCCAGCAGCCCCGAGTGGCTTCACTGACAACTGAGATGGTAACATGCTCTGAGTTAGTCTTGTACAACTCCTGTCTCCTCCAGTCTCTTACAGTTCATGCCTAGAACTATAATCATTCTGTTCTCCAAATATTCTTGGTTTCTTCTTTTCAGAAAATAGAAATCAGTAGTCACAAGTCTGGGTATTATGACAACCACCCTTGATCTTCTGTGAAGGCAGAGACACAATTGAGCTAAGTGGACCTGGAGGACCGGCTAGGGACATGTGGCAATCCAGGTGTGATTGTCCTGTCACAGACATTGAGTTTGCTGTTTACTTGTGGGGAAGGGAAGACAAGAAGGAAGGGCCAGGAGGGTGGCTCAGCAGTTAAAGCACCTGCCAAGTGAGTGCAAGGAACACAGTTGGGATTCCCAGAACCCCATGCAAATGCCAGGTGGGCATGGCAGCCAGTCTGTAACTCTAGCCAGGAGACAAAGACAAAGGATCCTGAGATCAAGCTGTCTAGCAAGACTAGCCATATCTGCAAGCTCTGGGTTTGACTGAGAGGCCTTGCCGCAAGAATAAGGCCGAAGCATGATCGAAGAGAACTCCTAACATGAACCTCAGTCCCCCACACATAGGCACACATACGCTTCCATGTGCACCTACATATGAGCCCACATATGGGATAAAACACACATTTACACATCACACACACACACACACACACACACACACACGCATACACGCATATACAAACACCTGTGTTTGAGCTCTGGGCCAGGAGATTTGATCATCAGGGTCATCAAGGCCTCCAGAAATTTACCCTGTGGATGCTGAAGGCGGAGAGAGAGGAGCCCTGAGGAACAGAGCTGGGTTAGGAGCCGGTCTGAAAAGGTGCCGCCCTGGAATAACGCTGCTACAGGCAAGTGCGCAGGTGTAGCTCCTTTTAAAGAGAAGACAAGGAAAGGAAGGGGCAAACTCCTAGAGCGTGTTCTGGGCGGATTTACTGGGTGCCGGGGTTGGAATAGCTTCCTGCCCGCGTGAGCTGGGCCGTGCCGAGGACGGACATGAGCGGAAGTCAGAGTGTTAGGAAATACTGGGCCGGCAGCTCTTAGGAGAATCTTATCTCCCTGGTATATTTTAACTCTCTGCTTCTTCTACACTCGGGAAGTCCTAGGAGCAATACGCCCTCTTCACATATTTTATATCCTATTAATATTTATTAAACAGAGGAAATGAGAGAACAATCTAAGCCAATGTTCATAAAGTAATATCATAGTATTTTTTTTTCTAAAGAGAAGGGTTTATTTGTGGGAGAGTGTTTATTCACACATGTGTGTTGGATGTACGTATGCATGCATGCACATGTATGTTTGGATGCCTAAAGAAACCAGACGACGGTGCTGGTTACCCCAGACCTGGAGTTCCAGGCAGTTGTGAGCCACCTGATGGGGTGATAGGAACTGAACACAGGTCCTCTGCCAAACCAAGCTCTCTGAACCACTGAGCCCCCTCGCCAGCCCAGTACCGTAGCCCGTTTTAAATCTTTATAAAAGTCTTATTTACTACTTTTATTTTATGTGTATGAGCATTTGGCATGCTTGTATGTAAGTGTGCCACGTATGTGCCTGGTGCCCATGAGGGCGGAAGAAGCTGTCAAGTTCCCTGGAACTAGAGTAAGGATGGTTATAAGCCTCTGGGTGGGCACGGGAATCAAACACCACTGAGCCTTCTCTCCAGCACAAGCTGTGAATTCTTCAAGGAAGTTATGAAGTTACAAATTGTTTTGTTCTCATAAATAAGTACTTCTGTTTGCCATTCTTATTGTCCCCCTTTTCCAACACTTCTAAATGTTTTCCTGGCTTCTTTCTAGTTTATCCCTCTGCAGAAAGGATCTGGAGAAAGAATTCCCTCTTGAACATAAAACAAAGAAGAGCTGTCACCATCAACTCTTAATTCCTTCAAGTAAGTGATAATTGTCAATAACACCGATCACCATGTAAATACATCACATTTTCCACAATATTACATTGTTCTTTTTTTTTCTTTAATCAGATCTAGAATGTTCTTTTTGTTTTTGAGACAGAGTTTTGTCATGGCCCAGGCTGACCTTGAACTTGGTGTTCTTCTGCCCCAACCCCCAGAGTTCTGAGATTAGAGATTTCCAACCACAGGCCTGACCCATATTCAGAATATACATACATATATATGTATATATACGCACACATATATAATACACACACACACACACACACACACACACACATATATACCTTTGGATTTTTTAACCTATGAATTCCAGAGTTGGACAGAAGTCTGATACAAGGTTTCAGGAACCAGAGGGAACAGCAGAAAGAACCAGGGCCAACAACATCCAGATGGACGCCATCCAAGTTGCTACAGGTTAGAGGCGTGTGAGAAGGCCACGGGAAGGAGAGAGAGCATAACTCCCAAAGCAGGAAAGTGGGAGACATTCTACAAACTCAGGAGAAACACCAAAGCATGGCTTCTGAGCAGGCAGACAAGCCAGAGGACTCGGACTCCTGACAAAGCCTATGTGGGGAGGCAAGCATGGGAGCCAAGTGTGTTGACAGACCCGGGGAGACCAGAGGACAGCAGAGAGGTCTGGTCCCGTTCACACAGGGAAGTGTTTAACATGTGTTTCTAATGCATTGTTTCGCCAGAAAGCTGTCCTGTCTTCGCTCTATTGTAATGTCCCATATTGCTTTGTTTAAAATTGTGTAATTCACAGAGGCCCAGTCAGAGCAGGGTCCTTGCTTCCAAGTCCAAAGTCCCAACGTTCTATCTTTTTAACACGTAAGTATAGAGGGAAGCATTGGCCTGGTAGGTGTGCTCTAGTCTGCAGCAAGTAAGAACCCTGGAGGTGCCAAGTCTGGGGCTGCAGCCCAGGCAGGTGTGATGATGTCTGGGGGCTCGCACAGACCCTAGAAAACTTCCTCCACGCGTCCGAAGAAGGGGAGAAATCTTCTCCTTCTGCCTTCCATTGTTGCAGACCTAATTGAAGGGTCACAGAAGGAATGGCCGCTGGTTTCTGAGGTTTCAGTCTCTGAGTGTTAGGAATGAATAAACAGGGGATTGTCCTGCTGCTTATAGAACAAACGAGGTATTCACTGGCAACAGAGGGACTTGTGCCTGTTCTGGGAATCCTCGTCCAGGGCCTTAGAGAGATGGCTGGCCACTTGTTTAAAGAATCCAAAGACGAGCCCAAGCCGCTAGCTGCGTTGAGGGCATAGCTGTGGGCAAACATCATGATGGGGGCGGGGGCAGGTGGATGAGGACCAGCTGCCTACTGGGAAACACTTAATTCAAAATGAGATAGCCAGCCACTGCACTGGGAAGCAGATATTCTTACGGAATTCCTGCTCCCACCTCCTTAACCTAGCTGTGCTCAGACTTAGAAACTGGGATTTAAAGACAACACAACGTGTAGACTACAGTTTGATCCCGTCGCAAAATCCAGGGACGCGTTTGGCATGTGTTTTCAAGAGACTCAGATTTTTTTCTCCCCAAAGAGTCTTTTCTTCTTCTCTCTGTAATGATTAGCTCCATGTTGCTTTCTTTAAAACTGTACAATTCACAAGAAAGAGCAAAGCTTGTTCCGACGTATGGGCCAAGTTTCTCCTGAGACAGGGAACTGAATGTGCTCCCATCTCTGCTGGCGACGCGCTCCCCCTGGGAACTTAATTCTTAATAAATAGTAAGCTATGGGGTTGCTTTTGTGTTCTTGGCTTCGAGCTGCATGGCCACGCCGATTCTGAAATTTTGTCCTTTTTGCCTCATGTGCTCTCGGCAGTAATGAAGCAAAGCGAATTTTGCAATCAGATGTCTTCTTGAGTTCAAACCACGGAGGAAGAGATCCTAGGGTCGGCAGAGCCCCCTCCCCCAAAAGTGAGGTGCTGCGATGGAACTGTATGAGGTGAAATCTTAGGGTGCCCTGAAAGATGCCCTCCTTACCATGAACTACAGAAGTGGTGGGAGGATTTTTTCTTTAAAGAAGAATATTTTAAGAGAGACTCTGATGAACAACTTTAACACAAATTTCAATTATTCTAAATCGGGCGTGATACCTGAATCCAGCGGAGTGAGGGTTAAAATTTAACTAGACAGAGCTGGAATTTCTCAAAGCAGCAAACTCCAGCATGTGTAGTAAGATTATTTTTTTAACTAGGTTGCTGACCTAGTTTCAGACACCGACTCGCAAGCTCCAGGTCCCTAAAAGAGTAAGAAGAAAAGCTACTTACTTATACTCTGCAGTTTATTACACTAATTTATGGCCCTTCAAGTCTGGGCAGGGGATGGGCTGTTCTTGTTTTATAGAAGAACCTTTTTGTCCTTTCTTGGGGACGTTTCCAGCTGTTTAACAATCGACTCTAATAGAATCTGATGAATAAAACTAATGAAAACATGAAGAAATGAACTCTAGAGACCAAACATACAGTAGCTTATTGTTCCCTCTCCGGAGAATAGAAATACCTTCTCTAACAAGGTACAATGGTGCAGACAGGAACCAGCACTCTGGTTTCAATGCACAAGGCATTCAGGGTCAGGAGGAGGCCAGAGCTGCTGACATTAATCGGGTCAGCCCGGCAGGCAAGCTCAAGGAGCAGGACAAACAGAAAGGTGAATGTGTTTCCACCTCTGGGAAGGGCTCCCTCGGTTATTAAAATGTTTTAGGAGGGGAACAAATGACCAGAACTAGCTCTTTGTCCTCTGACCTACCTCCGTGTGTTCTCAGAAGAACACATGTAACGGGTCATGTTCTTTCTGTCACAGAGGCCAACCCTTGTGGCCTGGCATCTTCTTTTGAACCTTGGGGAGCAGACGGAACACTGGGAAGTGGAAGTGGCTACAGCTCAGAAACCTAGAGGTTTGGTTTGTGTGGTGTGCTGGGATGATACCCAAGCGCCTGTGCATGCTGAGCTGCACTCCCAGCCTGTATACACAGTTTTCATTGCAAAATTATTTAACACAGCAAACTTTGAATGTGCTTGTGAAGCCCAGGGTGAGTGGTCTCGGTTGCCTGGTTCTCAGTGACGCCCGCCTACAAAATGAGAGACTCACACGAACAGTGTACCATGTTGACCACCCGTCCACGCCACTGGCAGCACGCAAGATGACTTTAGGTGGCACTCGGAGAGTCACATTTATTTATTTATTTATTGACTGATTGATATGTTTTTCTAAAGACAGGATCTCACTTAGTCTAGGCTGGACTCAAAGTTGCTCCATAACGAGGATGACCTTCAAGTTTGGATCCTCCTGCCTCTACCTCCCGAGTACAGGGTTTGCAGTTGCATGCCCCATTCCTGGTCTGTGTGGTGCTAGGAATCAAACACAGGCTTCACGAATGCTAGGTAACCATTTTACCCCCCTGGGTTGCATCCCCTGCTCCATTTAAGAATTTATTCTATGGGCTGGAGAGATGGCTCAGCTGTGAAAGGCTAGTCTCACAATCAAAAATATGAGAATTTATTTTCCTAGCCTATTAAACCTGTGATGTTTCCGAATATTACTGTAAATTGGGTTGTTTGTTTTTTAACAATCAGCATAGACAGAGATATCAAGCAAA
This sequence comes from Microtus ochrogaster, assembly GCF_000317375.1. Lineage (NCBI taxonomy): Eukaryota > Metazoa > Chordata > Mammalia > Rodentia > Cricetidae > Microtus > Microtus ochrogaster. Next base: position 124,712,065 of record NC_022009.1, on the reverse strand, counting down.
TGATAAGAATATAATAAAAGAGGGACGTTTTGTTGAGTAACAGGAAACAGACTAGCACTGGTGGAGTGGTGTGGTAACTTGCTTGTCATTTCGAAGGCCCTGGGTTCGATCCCCAGCATTGAAAAAAAAAAGCCCAAGAAACAAAACCCCAAACAAACAAAAAGCTCAGATTAATCTAGATAACTCCCAAGTCTGAAACACTCATACTGTCAGCCTTTCTTCAAAACTTGCTGACTCTGCCCTCCACAGAGGAGCCAGCAGTTGCTGGAGAGGAAGGGGAAGTGCCAGGAGCTGTCTCACACCTGCCGACCACCACGAGTTACAACTAGCTGTGCAGCACTTACGTGGATGTGGGCGGGATTGTCGCTGCCAACTGTCTTCACTGGCTGCTTTCCTAAGAGGAAGATCCTCACCTTCAATTACAGATTCCATGCTCACGTTCCAGGTGTTTCTGCACTAGTCAGTAGCCAGCACTGGTTCTGGAGGAGCTGAAGATTGCATTTTGGCTTCCCTGGAACTACTTCTGGGGAATGAGAGTAACACACACACACACACACACGCACGCACACACACACACACGCACGCACACACATACATGCACACGCACGCACACACTCGCACACACGCGCGCGCGCGCGCGCGCGCGCACACACACGCCTCGCACACACGCAAACGCGCATGCGCAAACACTCATGCGCACACACGCGCACGCACGCACACACACGCACACACATACATGCGCACGCACTGCACACACGCAAACATGCATGCGCACACACGCGCACGCACACACACACGCACGCACACACACACATGGACACGCATGCACGCACTCGCACACACGCATGCGCACACACGCATGCGCACACACTGATTTTGTTAGCTGAATGTCCACTCAGCCTTGTGGTTTATGAACTTTATCTTATGTACTTCTCACCACAGTCTAACTCCCATCCTATAACCTTCCCTGTTTTCAGATTTAGAGCCCAAGACCTACCGCTGGCCTGTGGTGAGCATTCAGAAATGCTACTTGTGCCCGCCTGATTTCTAAGCTTTCATTTTTCTTACGTAAAACTTAATACAAGGCTTTTAAAGAAACACCACTTTCTCCCTCCATGGGAATTGAAAAAGCCTTTAGGCTACGGGTGGGGAAAGGATTTTGGCTGGACGTGGTAGTTTGTGCCTGCAGCTGGACATGGTGGCACATGCCTTTAATCTCAGCCTTCAGGAAGCTGAAACAGGAAGATGCCAAGTTCCAAGCCACCCAAGGGACAGAGTGAGACCCTGCCTTGTTAAACGTGAGACAAAAAAAAGGTGGGGAAGCTTCTGTGAGCTCAAAATCTTCCAGGGAGGTCGGAGACTCGGGCTGAAGTATCTACAGGGTGGGTCATTTCGAGGAAAGAAGAGGTTGCCTGGAGTTCTGCCATCTGCCCTACAGTTGGATGGCACATTCAGAGATCCTGGGCCTGAGGCCCTGCCCTGCAGATAAGCACTCAGGACCAGATCTGGCATCCTTAACTGAGGAGGCAGCCTTTTTCTCCCCCATGGCTTATCTGTCTGCCCCACCAGGAGCCTCTTCTGTCCCTGTCCTCTCTCCAGCTCTCGGCTTCCCCTAGATGTGACACCACCCTTCCACACTTTCCCTCCCGTATAAGTCACTTTCCTTTGTGATAAAATGCTTGGGGTAATAAAACAGAGAGTCACTCTGTAGCTCTGGCTATCCTGGGACTCACCGTGTAGACCAGGCTGGCCTCAGACTCACAGAGATCTCTGCCTCTGCCTCCCGAGTGCTGGGATAAAGGTGTGTGCCATCAGGTTTAGTAAGGCAATCAGCTTTGAATGAGAAAACTTTATTTGGCTAGCAGTTTTACAAGTTTCAGTCAGTGGTCATGTGACTCTATTGCTTTGGGCCTGTGGTGACTGTGGTGGCTTAGAGGTTGTCAGAATGGGGCCCTCAGCTGAGGTGAGCAGGAATCTGAGAGAAGAAGAGGGGGCCATCTTGTTCCAGTAGGTTCTATCTCCCAGTGGCACCACATAGAGAACCCTGGAAGACATTTGGATTGGAGTTCAAAGGAGCATCAGGAACACATCCCCTGTCCTTGAGAGATCTGTCACCTAAACAAGGAGGGAGGATCCAGACAGAAATCCCATCTGCAAGTACAATCATCATCTCTGTTTATCAAAAACTAAAAAAGCAGGGCTTCTGTTAGTCTGAGACAGGGTCTCACCCTCTAGCCCTGGCTGTGCTAGAGCTCACTAAGAAGATCAGGGGAGCCCCAAACTCACAGAGATCCACCTGCTTCAGCCTCCTGAATGCAGAATTAAAGACGAGAACCACCACCCCTGCAAACAAAGAAAAGGTTTAAATTAGGTTGCTCATTCTTCTTTTTTCTTTTCTCTCTCCCCTTCCTCTGTCTTAATCTCTTTTCTTTCTATCTCACAACCTTGCTGAACAGCTCAGGCCTGCCTGGAACTCAGGACCCTCCCACCTCAGCTTCCTGAAGGCTGCAGGACAGTCCCATTCCCTTTATTTTGCAAATTCGTGATGGGAGCACAGAGAGTAACCTGTGCTACTTCAACAGGTTGGAGGCCGAGGCAGGCAGAGCACTGAGTTCCAGGTTAGCCAGAGCTACATGGCAGGATCCTGTCTTGGGGGGGGGGGGGATAAAGACAAAGAAAAAAGTGGAAGATAAATAGGGTGAGAAGAGGGGAAACAAAAATAAAATACCCAAATAATAAACCCGAACTTAACAGATGTCAAAAACAAAAAGAAACCTACTAGTAAGTTGCTTCAAAAAATATGCAAAAACTAAGATAAAAGAAACATCTTACCGAGCAGGCAAGTGAAAACGAAACAGGCTTAGTCACAAGGATACGTGAGCGAGAGGGGAGCTGCAGGTGTGTACACAAGTGAGGGGTAAACACGGTGAGGTGTGAACACGGTGGTTTCAGGTCCTGAGTCCATTGCTCGAAGCCTGAGCGTCAGACAATGGAACCCTTGGCTGAACCCCACGGCCACTTGTCTGTGCACCAGTTCCATCTCACTGTTGGGTGACGTCCTGAAGAAGGCGTCTCAAGAGACTCTGCCAATCTTTACCAGACCTGCACACAAGATGGCAACATTTGTAGGTCAAAGTGGACAAACATCAGTCACCCAATCGGCTCATTTTCTCTCCATCACGGGGGTCAGGGTGCATAACTCCGTCCTGTAGAGCCGGGCGGTGGTGGCGCACACCCTTAATCCAATCCCAGCACTCGGGAGGCAGAGGCAGGCGGATCTCTGGGAGTTTGAAGCCAGACTGGTCTACAAGAGCTAGTTCCAGAACAGGCACCAAAAACTACAGAGAAACCCTGTCTCAAAAAACAAACAAACAAAACTGTCTAGTAAAACCTGACTTCTCCAACTTGACCCTTCCTCTGATGGTTCCAACACGGCCATCACAGACTTGGGAGCAAACTTCCAGCAGATAGTCTCTCAGGACTGAAGTATCAGGGAGTGATCCCTGAATGTTAGCCAGGCACAGGCTCTGCTCTGGCCCAGTCCTTTGATGACAGGGTTTTAAATTCAGAAGGACCAAGTTAAAAGGGTGGAGACAGACTGTACCCAGGGGATTTCCACCCCTTGACAGGTTCTGGGCCTCAGAGGGCCACGTGGTTCACACACCCACACTAAAGCAGACCACTTCAGCCCTCCTAAGGCAATGACATAGCCATTTTCAACTCCTTTTTCTTTCCATTTCGTTAATAAGAACTGGTAGACACTCCGTTCACATTTTATGACACACAAATGAATGTGGTGCACAGTAACCACTCTATGGGGAGGATGAAGGAGACAGCCTTGTGGATTAACTTTTAAAAGACGGATGGAATCGTATTCAAGTGACCCTCTGAAAAGGGTGTGCCTGTATTCCCGGATGTGTGATGACCTAGTCCCCTGGGCCTGCTCCCTCCTTTTGTCTTAGCCTGCTGGACTTCCCTACAGTGACACAGCCTTCCCACAGTGTGGCTTTTCCTCACTCACTCACTGCTGGCTCCCACTTCCCCACGGTGAGCAGGGCAGCTGTCTCTGGCCTTTGTCCTGGCTCCACCCCACCCTTCCTGGCCAGAGATTCTGGTTCCTGTAAACTGTGCGTGCGGCCACGACATGACATTGTGGCTTCAGACACTCATTAATTGGTCATTATAGTGACCCCACGTTTTCACACTCAAGATGTGTTCTGTCTGCTCAGGTACAACTGAGTCCAAGTCACGGTGCTCTAACTGTCCATTATGAGAGGGAGAAAGAACTGTTACGCATACCACGTGTAATAGTTGTCAATGTCTGTCTTACTCCTCAAGATGTATTTAGGGCAGAATTTTCTTCCTTACAGTCTCTCTTACGACTGCTGGCTGCTTGATTAGTCACAGCCTCCTCCACTAATCCAAGTTCACTGAGAGTTCAGTCCTCGCCTAGTGACCTCTATAAATATCTCCTGAATGAATAAAGGTGTTTTGCTGTTGTTGGTTTGTTTTTTATAGGAAGATCTTGCTGGTCTTTTATTTTGAGGCTTGTCTTTGTAAGATCCTCAGAAGACTAGATAGAGGAAATCATTTTACTTATTTGTTTTGAGGTCTCATATGGCCAAGGTTGTTCCTTGGATACCCTTAGCTTCTACCACTCCTGCTTCTGCCTGCCAAATGCTGGGCTTACCGGCCTGCACTGCTATCCGGGTCTTAAGAAACACTCAAAGTTCGGATGACTCAATCTTCTTGCCTCAGTTTCTCAAGTACTGGGATGACAGGGATACGCCGCCAGGCCTGGCTACCAGTTCTCTGTAACACTTCTGGTTTTCTCCCCACCAAGGCTTTGAATGTTCCTTCATGCTTCACAAGCCAAAACACTGAATCCTGTTCTCCTTGTCTTTGTAAAATCCCCAGAGGAATAGAAGAAATTTTTGTACTTGTAGGACTTTGCAGTTATGAGTTATAGCTGGGATTCCCCTAGGGCTTCAGCCTCCATGGTGTCGTATGGCCGTTGCCTCTCGACACTTTACAGTAAGTCCAAGGGGTGGGAACTCCCATGAGCCTCCACTATAGGAGAGGAAAATGAGCGGTGGGGAAGGTATATTTTTTAGTGCATATATGTGTGTTGCCTGAATGTATGTCTGCATGTGCACCTCCCACAGACACCAAAAGAGGACATCAGATCCTCTGGAACATGAGTTCAAGACGGTTGTGACCATGTGGGTGCTGGGAATCAAACTTGGGTCTTAGTGCTCTTAACCACTGAGCCATCTCTCCAACTCCTTAGATGGTCAATTTGACTTTAAATTGCCCACTGTCTTAGTCAGGGATCCTCTTGCTATGAAGAGACACCATGATCAAGGCATTTATTCTAAAGGAAAACATTTAATAGGGGCTGGCTTACAGTTCAGAGGCTTGATCTATTATTGTCATAAGAGGAAGCATAGTAGCACACAAGAGGAGGAGGAGCTGAGAGTTCCTGAGAGGCAGCAGGAAGAGAGAGAGACCAGCTTAAGCATCTGAAAATTCAAAATCCAGCCCTAGTGACACACTTCCTCCAACAAGACCGTCCCTTAGTATTCAAATAAGTGAGCCTATGGGGGCCAATCTTATTCAAACCAACACACCCACACACCCTATTATTTATTTATTCATTTATTTTTGGTGCTGGGTATTGAATTCAGGGCTTTAAGCATGCTAGCAAGTCATCTACCACTGAGCTAAACTTAGCCTTTAAACTGCCCTTTATGAAATACTTGTCATCTGAATTCTGGAAGTGTTTCCTAAGATGCACAGAGCAATGCATCCCCGTTATCTCAGCATCCAGGAGGTGGAAATGAAAATTTAAACAAGTTTAAGGAACAACTTAGGCTAAATGAGACCCCTGAAAGCAGACAAAAATATTTCTTTAATCTTCAGAGAATCTTACACAATGAACAAGCTTTAAAATAAAACAATTTCAAAAAAGTATAGAATGTCAAACTAGGCAAGACCCTTAAGGTTGACTCATTTTTGAACATGCCATTTAAAAAATGTTTGTTTTATTTGTTTGCTTTCCATTGAGCATGGTGGTACATGCTTGCAATCTCACAGTGTGGAGGTAGAGGCAGGAGGATCATGAATTCAAGGTTAGCCTGGGTTACATATTGAGGTCACATTACAAAAACCCAAAGCCAAGCAACAGTGACTGATATTTTAAATAACTATTACTGGCTGGTTTAATTATATATTTAGTTATTTTTATAAGATATATTTATATATACATATATATTTAGTTATAATTTTTGAAACTCAACTTGTTATCAGAGTGATTGATGGTAGTTTAATTTAAATAAAACAAATAAAACAATGAACACTTGTAAGATAGAATAATTTGGCTATGGTAAAAGAAAGCAAGGGGACATAAACAGCTTTTTTTTTCTTAAGTGAAAAGAGTGGATGTTGCTCATGCTAAGAATATTTTCCATCCTGCAACACAGAAAGGATGCCTGAGGTTTATTTGACCTAAAAGTTCTGGGACTCTTATGATGTCCATTTCCTGCAATTGAATGGGTAAAGTTCATGCAAGAGGTGTTGCATGGGCTTGGAGGAGCATGCCTGAAGTTTTTCTGTTTTTTTTTTTTTTTAATTTACAAGAGCTACAGCAATTATTATTACCTTTCCCGAGAGTTATTTGCATTTCAAAAAGACATATGCTGACATTCACCTTTCTCTCCTGATTGGTCACGGTAGTTAGCACCTTGCAGACTGACCAGTAGCAAACATAGTGATAACCCAAAGTTCTCAGTTGATGCCAAGACTACATAGCAAGTGGCCAAAGCCACCCTTGTCAGGGAGGTGGGGCTGCTGCCTCTTTCTTCCACTTGTCCCTTCTTGGTCTCATTTCACCTCTGACTCAGGGTCTAAATCAACAAGCCGTCTGCATGCTCACCAGACTGGCGCTCCACAGCTGACAGTGGAGTTATGCGCCAATAAACCCACTGTAACTTGAAAAGACCTTTAAGGCAAAAGGCACTGAATGTAGCTAGCCGAGCACACATCATAGTTGAGCAACACAGCACACTGTAAAGCCTCAATTGTTTCCTTGACAACCAAGTGACTGCAGCTCACTGCCTCTGACCAGGATCACAACAGAATGAAAGACCAAAAGTCAAAACTCCTACTGTCAAGATGAAAATGAATGAGTCGAAGCGTGTGAAGAGGAGGCCGTCAGAAAAGTATCATCGACTTAGTCAATCATTTCAGGCAGCCACCTCTCTAATCTTTCCACATCTAGTGCAGCTGGGGCTTGTTCAGCCACAGGGGAGGTCATGGCAGTCCCACTACCAGAGAAGCAAAGCTGTGGGATCACAGCTGTGTGTGAAAACTGAGGAGGGAAACGATGCAGATGAAGTGTGGCTCTTTGACAATGAGCCCTGAATGGTAAGTACTTAGGAATGGGCATGTTAGACTAGGGATTGATAATTTCACAACACCAGTGAACAGTGGGAGAATTATCAACAGCATGAGGGAGCAACAGTGAAGGGTTTCCCACACTGACTCACCACGTACCCTGACATCACCCATGGCTTCTCGTCTCAGGATTTCTCATCTGTGAAAAATGTACACCTCTTGAATAGAAACTACAGACACTTGAGTTCCTTTCTTGTCATGTCATGGAAAACAATTTTTTTCTTTCATTCATATGATAATCAGTTCATTATCACCGTGAGAAAATACTCATGATGAGTGAATTAGACGGAGGAATGGGTTGTTTTGGCTCATGGTTTCAGAGGCTTCTGTTCAGGGGCAGTTAGTCATTGTTTTTTGGTTTTGTTTTTATTTTTGACCCTACGGTGAGGCAAAACACATGGTGGAGAACAGTTGCTCACCTCATGGTGACTGGGACTAGGAAGAAGCCCGGGGAGAGAGAAAAAAAA
>NC_022009.1:124694319-124703933 GCF_000317375.1 Microtus ochrogaster | reverse complement strand
GGTGGTGCACGCCTTTAATCCTAGCACTCAGGAGGCAGAGGCAGGTGGTTCTCTGTGAGCTCGAGGCCAGCCTGGTCTACAGAGTGAGTTTCAGGGAAGCCAGAGCTGCACAGAGAAATTCTGAAAAACCAAAAGGGAAAAAAAAAGGTGAATGAGAGAATAGGAGTTGGGGGTCCCGATACTCCCTTCAAAGGCAAACTCGCAGTAACTTAACTTCCTTTCCCTAGGCCCACCTTTTATATATAATACAGACTGGTGGTGAAGCCTTTGGCACAGGGATTTTTTTTTGTGTGTGTGGGCATCTAAAAGCTAAATTGTAACAATTCTTTTCAGAAACAAATAATAAGGCAGCACTAGAGCCACAACAATCTTTAAAGAGCTTAGCATATCCTAACTCTAACAAGACTCCTTCATTTTGCTTGCTACCTCCTACACTATGGTTCAAATATAGTTGTAGTTATAGTGTACATACATTCTGTACAGAAATATTTAACAGTAAATAAATCCACCCACTAGAACAAAAACATGTTTTTTTTCCTCCCTGATTATTGAAATGTATTACATACATTGCCAAGTCCTTATTATAAGTCCTGTGTGAGTGCTATTATTGTCCTTTTTCTATGAGTAAGGGATTTTGTGGGAAATGAGACATTTTGCCTTGCTTTGAGACTGGTGCTGTCAGGGAGTTTTTCACGTAGACTTAACTTTATACACAACTGGACCAAGTGTTCCATTGCTGTGGAGAGACTCCACGACCACACCAACCCTTACAAAGGAAAGCATTTAATTGGGGCTGGCTTACAGCTTCACAGGTGCAGCCCATTCTCATCATGGCAGAAAATGGCAGAACGTAGGCATATGTGGTGCTGGAGAAGAAGCTCAGAGTTCCGCATCTGGATCCACAGGCAGCAGAAAGAATGATAATCACGGGGCCTGGCTTGGGCTTCTGAAATTCTAAAGCCCGTGCCCAGTGGCACGTTTCCTCCAACAAGGCCGCACCTTCTAATCTCTCTCAAGTAGCACCACTCCCTAATAAAACATTCAAATATTTGAGCCTGTGGTGGCCATTGTTATTCAAACCACCACAGTGTCCAAGTGCTGTGACCTTTGGGTTCCCATACTTCCCTGTGTCTTCTGTTTCTACCACTCCAGTGAAGGTCTGTCTCTTGGAAGTATTGACCTTGTTCATGTCTGAACGTATTTACTGCTATTTATCTGTGTCCTTGCATATTAAAGCTTTCTGAACCCAAAGTCCTCATTTATTTTTTTTACAACATTGAGCACCCGGGGTGGTCCATCCGTTAATGAGGCTTTATTTATTTTCATTTCCTTGTTTTTATGAGATAGGGTCTCAATAGCCCAGGTTAGCCTGGAATTCCCTCTGTAGCTGGGAATGACCTTGAATTCCTGATTCTCCAGCTTTTGCCCCATGATGCTGGGGCTGTACGTGTCTAGCACCAGAACTGGTCTATCTCATAGCTTTAAAGGTTTCCCTAAACCTAACCTCTCCGCTCAGTTTCTATGCACCCTGCACCTACTCACCCCACTTATCAAACCCCTTCCCCAATTCCACCAAAAAGTGAAGACACTCCTGTCAGCAACCACAGATGAGCTATGGAGGGAGACATCCTTAAGGATTCAGAGTAGCCTTCTGCTGGTTCTCATAGGGAGAGACAATAGAGTCAAGAGTGGTGTTGGCCAGGGTGCTCTTGGTCAAGCAGCTGGAACGCAGAAGAGCCTCTCCTTTCAATTAATGAAGAAGAAAGAAGCATCTGTTATGGCAAGGGGAGTAACAGGATTAATAAAGAGGTATTTGATGTGACAGGATTTTTATCATCATGAAACTGGTTCAGGTAAACAGCTCAACTGTCTAGGATTCCCCACAATCAAGATCTTTATTGGTTCTTAAAAACACAATTCCAGAAAACATTTGGTTTAGGGCCAAGGGTTTAGTGGAGGAGTTGCTTGCGTACCATGTAGAGGGTCTATGTCTGATTCCTTAACACCAGGAAAAACAAAAACAAACAAACAAAAAACTAGACCTGAAAACCTTGTTGGAATTTCTTCCATTTTTTATTTGATAGGTAGTTAAAATACTAAGGGGTGTGAATTATCTATCAGATGTTTTAAGTGTTTCAAACGAAATAAAAATGGGTTTAATGAGTCAGTATATGAATAGAGACCAAGAACATTTTGTAACATTTGCTTTCTGTCAAAGTGGAAGTACCGGAATTCTTGGTGTCCCACTATGATGGCAGAGATGGAGAGGGATGTCATCGTGTGAATTAGTGCGTGTGTGTTCTCCACTACCAAGTGCCATAGATCGAGAGACATAGAGGTCAGATACATCCTCAAGGCTAAGGAGAGTGGGCTGAGAAGCCAAAAGGCCTTCCCAGGACTCTTTGCTTTTCCTTGAAATGGAACAACTCCCATAGCCAGTAGGTATGGGAGGGCAGAGAACGGGAGAGGAAAGGAGACTGAGAGAAAGGGAAAGAGAGACCTTCTTAAGGGTGTTTGTGTTCTGAGGTGGAATAACAACATTGCACAAATAAAGGACTCCGGTTTAAGAGCAGATGTTTGGGGAGGATACAAAGCATTCTCTCTGGGATACCTGTCACAGTGGACTCTTCTGATCCTTCCCCATGCACTTTGTCAACAGAATTATCAAGTTCTTGGAGAAGGCCTAAATTTACCATGAAACTTCTCCTTTACAGAATGAGGGGCAGCTTTGCAATAACCTTTGAAACATCTTCTAAGAATGAGATCTTATCTCTTAGACAAATAAGCACAAACTTTCACGATCAATTTCATGGTCTCTAAGACATGCCTTTTTTTCAATGCTTAAATATCTCTTGATTGGGATGTGTCTTACAGTTGCTGCTGGCCCGCTAACAGTTGCAAAGAAGTTGCCACACTGATAGCGCAAGTCCAAACCTATCATGGCTCGTTCTGTTGGCATGACTGCCTTTGCAAGTTCCCAGTGTTTAACAATTCAGTCTAAAAGTGGATTCTGTGATCTGACATGGATCTTCTATATACCTATTGCCCGGTTATCCCGGAGGATTATATTATCTGAGAGCAAATACCAACAAAAATATATTTCAGCTGTAAGTTAAAAGATGATTGAGATGACAAAGTCTGCATACTAAAAAGCTTTCATATGTTCCCTTCTACAAAGTGGTCAGACAACTGTTGGTTACCCCTAAGATATGAATGCCACTATCACACTGCTGGGTTTATCTTGCTAATTTTTATTACAGTTCATGTATTTATAGCTGGGCAGGACTTCTGCTAAGTTTTCTCCTTTGGTAGCCTGCATAGCACTCTGACACTGAGAGCTATCCTTCAGAGACAAGGCTTCTAGGTCAGCACCAGTTTGAGTCCTATAAGTCTTGTGATCAAAGAGTGCAGTGTCATCAGCAACAAGATCTGACCCTCAAGTTCTGGCAGCCAGCCATGAGCAATGGCAACAGCCTGCTGTGTTTGTATGTTGTTGAACCTGTGGCTGGAGAGATCCTGCTCCTAGAACTTGCTACTAATCGTTTTGCTAAATGGATACAGTGCCCCACTGCCTCCCAATGCTTGCCCTTATAGGTCAGCACCCCTTGCCCCTCATCAAAGCATTTTCTTTTGCAGGAGTTGGAGGCTACTACAGAAAGCCACAGCTAGCCAATACACAGAGATTAAGTAACCATGGATTCCTAAACAAGGTATCTATAACACAACTCCATACGCCAAGACTCATGAAACATGATGGAGGAAGGGAATAGAAGATTGCAAGAGCCAGACGCCCCTGCTATGACAGTGTCATCTGATATGATGGGAGCATCCTCCTTAGACTCTCGACAGCTGTGGTCACCTGCACAAGGCCGTACCAGTCAACATCCTAGCATGAACTGGAGAAGGGCTCTCAAGGCCACACTCTTAGTATAATTAGGGGCAGTTAAAGAGAGTAAGTCTTCTTCTAGAAAAGGGTATGAATTTGAACAGTGCCTGGGAGAAGTTGGATGGACAAGAGGTGAATATGACCAAAATTCATCCTAGTCACGTATAAAATTCTTTAAATGTTTATATATAATAAATACAAATTAGGAGTTTTAGGAATGCCCTATATTCAAGTTTCCTTTTCTATTTAGCTAAAGCTACATAGAACTCTCTGTGTAGACCAGCCTGGCCTCCACCTCCTAGAGATCCTCCTGTCTGCTTCCAGGTGTGTGCTGCCACACCCAGCTAAAATTTTTCCTTTCTGTGTGTGCCCAAGAGTGAAATGTAAGGAGAGATGGCTCAGTTGTGAAGAGGGCTTGCTGTCCTTCCAGAGGACCTGAGTTCAGTTCCCCACACCCACACTGGTCAAGCACAGCTCCTGGGGCACTGGCAACCTCTTCTGGACTCCGTAGGCACCTGTTCACACGCGCACGGCACACACATGCAAACACACATAAACAAACAGGAATCTTTTCCTAAAAAGTGAAATGCAATTTTTTAAAAAAATCCATGTCTAGGCTTGATGGAGGATCCCAGAACTGATGACAAGTGAAAAACCTTGTGTTAGAGTTTAATTGGCAGGTATCCGTGTCTATCTTCCTCGTGCATAAAATGATACCCCTTATGAGCTTAAACTGTGCATCGTAAGGCCAGCAAATCCCCAGTGTGTTGTCTCCTCCTAGATCCTTGGGAATCTGAGGAGCGAGGATTAAAGCCCAGCTCTCAGAGACTCAAGCCAGAAGGCTCAAAGATGAGCCCCATTGAAGGAACCGCTAAGGGGACATCGCACACCTGGCGCTTGTACGGAGCAACGACAACAGAAGCCATGACAGAGACAAGCAATCTGGGATACAGAAGATTCTAGTGGGATTCCATTTTCCGAACTCTGGCAAGCAGCCCAGAGACAGCTCTGCAAGCTCCCGGAATCCTCTGGAGGACTGCAGAACTCTATAAACTATATGCTGACATCACCCTTGTCTGGGCAGAGACAGGAGCAGCGGCTGCCCAAGAAGGGCTTTTCAGCATCCCTAATGAAGCAATCACCATAAACCAGAGCGAGAGAGGGAGCGTGTTCAGCCCGGCTCCTCCACCCAGGAGTTCCATGTCCCAGCCACCAATTAACTTTAGCGTTCCATCTGCCTTTCCTGCCAAGCTCTCCCATAAAGAAATTTATCACCTTCTGTTCTGCTTTTCTTCCCAAACGTGAATCAGAAGTGCACAGTTCTGTTTAAAAAGGCACTTTCAGCAAATCTGATTACTCTCCAAGCACCTTTACGCGGGACGAGCCAGCTCATCTGCGCGCCCTCTCTTGGCTTTATTAACGATGCTGCCCAGAAGCTGACTGTTACACTGGTCCATTAAGAAGAAACCCTTGTTTCCGAGGAGGGCTCTGTCCTTGGGGACTCTTATCTACTTATTGACTCCTCAAGACAACCCCTTAAGATCCTTGCCTTACTACTCCCGTGTTGCAGATGAAGAAACTGAGGCATAGCCGCGTTAAGAAACAGACCCAAAGTCACTCAGCTCCAGGCAAGGGAGTTGCGCGCGGTGGGACCCAGACAAGAGGCCCAGTGTGTGAGCTTTGCCGTGCTCTGCTGTGACGAAGAGCAAATGCTGCTCTTTACGCTGCCTTCTTCTTAGTAAAGAATGGGAAGGCTCCCAAGTCTTGCTGTTTCACACCCTTAAAATTAGCCATGTAGTGTAACAAGTCCATTAGAGACGCCTTGGCAGAAATGGGACCAGGCCCTGCCTTTTTTTGTCCATCTTCCTGGTCTGGGAGGTGGTCTTTGGGACTTGGGGAGGGGGCTACTCAATGACATGGGTGCTGGAAATCACATCTAGGAAACCTCGACCTAAATACCTCTCGCTTTTGATGAGTTACCCAGGACCTCAGAGAAGCATCTGAGTTCCCAAGGCTACGAGCTTGTCAAGGCCAGAACTCTGTTCGGGGCAGACTCTCCAGACACGCCTCTGCTCGCCTCTGCTGGGCTTCTTGGCCCTGTCCCAGCATGCTGCCTCTGCACGTCAGTTAGCGCCTGCAACGCCGTTCTTAATGAGGACAAACAAATGTGCTCATCGCGCAGAGCTCAAGAGTGAACGAGGCAAGCGGGCTGCTCGCCCTTGCTCTGCTGCCCTCACTTAGGCGGTCTAGGATGACCCGGCCTAGCTTTGTACACACGCTTCCAGAGGAAGGTAGCAGGTCTCCGGGAGCACCCAGGGTGGCTCCGTCTGCAAAAACTCAATCTCAGCGTCAGAGAGGATTTTTTTTTTCCTTTTGGTCCAGCTATTAGTTCATCCTCTGTGATTGTCCTGTCGCCTACTCCTCTAACTTACAATAAAGTCTAGAAAATCCAAATCACCAGAGAGTATTTCATGGGCTCCTTCAAGTTGGTGATAACTTTTTGTGAGAGCATAAAGCCTGACTTGTGCCTGTATTTGCAGGAAACACAAAGCGGCATTGTTTGGAAAGCATTGCGGCTTGAAAAATGCATCCGTGTACTGTCCCTCGAAGCCGGCCCTATCACACATTTTTCAGAGGGCTCCACGCAGACGGCGTGATCGTGGGGTAACAGTCACATATAATTACCGCGCTGCGCGTTTGAGTTCACGAAGAAACGGTCCTTTGATTGCGACACGCGGCTTTGTGTTCACGGAAGCCTTACCACCTGACATGTAGTTTAACAACTTCTTCGTAACTCTGGCTGCACTCGAGAAAATTCTAGGCAGACTCGCTTGCGTTTCTGGCCTTGCCTGATGGTGTTCTGATAACTATGATAGTGTGATACTGTGTAGAACCGGCGAGGGGGAGGGGGTGTTAAGTTATTGCTCAATGCTGGTTTTAAAAACGTCCACTTTCCTCTGAGTAAATGCATTATATTTAGGCTCCAATGCAATTACAGTTTCGTGTCTCTAGGTATCTTCAGATGTGTGTGACTTTGTCTTTGTAGGCTTGGCCAAGTTATTTATACTCACATTTATTTTCTTTCTACAAACAATGCCAGGTGGGTCATTAAGAACCGTGGGCCCTCTCTGTGCTGACAGAGGACCAGAAAGCACACAATACTGGTGACAGAGATGCACACATGCCAACAATGCTGGCACAGAAGGAAGCTTTGGGTTAGGTGTTATCTTTCTGGACCTCACTCAGTGTGGGGGTCTGAGTCTAGGATCTGGTGCACTCCAGACAAGAGATCTATTGCTAAACTACAGTCCCAGGCCTCAACCAATTCTTAACAAGCCATATTCTAGGGCATGTCTCACATAAAGGCAAATAGTATACCCAGCTTTCTATGACTATGGTGAAATATATGAAGTAATCAACCTACTAAGGAAAAAAAGACTCATGGTTCTGACCCTTAACTACTTCTTCCTGTCACTTTAGACTTCTGGTGGCTCTGGACATCATGGTAAGGGATGGTGATACAGGAGCTTCTCTGTCTCGAGGTAGCCAGAACTCCTGGGCGAGATGGTGCATGACATAATCCCAGCATTCAGAAGACAGAGGCAGGAGACACTGTCTCAAAAACAGGAACAAAATGGAACTAAAATCTCATGGTATCCAGGAAGCAATAGGGAAAGAATTTTGTCCTGATACTCCCTTCAAGAGCATAGGCATAGACCTGAGTTTCTTTCATTGCCAGGCATGTCCAACCCATGGCCCACAGGAGGCATGAAGTCAAGAATAGCTATGATTGGCTGGGTGTGGTGGCAAATGTCTTTACTCCCAGAACTGGGGAAGCAGAGGCAGGTAGACCTCTGTGAGTTCCAGACGAGAGCCTGGTCTACACAGTGAGCTCCAGGACAGCCAGGGCTATGTAGAGAGACCCTGTCTCAAAAACAAGACAACAAAACAAAAAACCTAAGGATGTACTCCAACACAAAATTATAAACTGATTTAAGACATGAGAGTTTTGCATTTTCTGGTAACTCAAATGCACCCTTTTTCAGTGTGAACTCTGTAGACTTTGTCACCACAGTGTGGCCATGTGTTGAAATGTCGAAAGGTTATACTTGCTTGTATGATTACACCCTCCCTTTAAAGGTTCTGTCTCCTGTCCATAGCATGACAGGCTGGCAGGCAGGCCTTTAACACCCAGGCTTTTTAGGGGCAGCCCAGAGCCAAGCCACAGAGCTGAAGATTTAGTTAGATGGCAGAGCAAACACCTAGGAAGCGCAAAACCCTGCATTTGGTCTTCTTTATTGGGGAGGGGACCAAACTAAAGACAAAAATCAGGTATACAGCCCTGTCTAAAGGATTCTGCTTACAATAAATGCTAGCAAGGTGGCCTCCATTTCCCAGGAATTTTGCATACAGTCCCTGTGCAGTGCACACATGCACAGTCTCCTCATACCGATACCTTCCAGGCCAGAATCTTAGGGTGCATGATCCAAGAGTTGCGTGGGAAAGGCAACACGGGATTTCTGCTGTTTTTGTCCTGTCAAAGAATGACATCATCAAGGGTTCCATCTTTTGTTCACTAATCTAAAAGATATTTGTAGTATTCTTGCAATATATTTTGTTTTGTTTTGTTTTTTTGACTTGATTGATGCAAACATCAATTTCCCTGGTTAAAACATCCCAACACCAGAAGCAACAAATGATTCTTAGGAGAGAAGAGATGTATGTAAGCTTGGGAAGCTCCCAGGTGTTGTTTGAAGGACATACAGTCCGTATGGGCTAAACACCCTTCTTATCTGCCTTTGGCATCAGTCTGGCAGGGGACAAGTGTCTCTGGACCAGCATGTACCAACTTGACCGCTGTCAATGATAGGATCTCTTCAGAACAGAGGACCAGAACTGAGCAGATCCAGCAGGCTTATAACCCATTTGTAGAGGTGTGCCCTTGAAATTTAGAGCAAAACTGAACTGAAAATCACTGGGGGGGGGGGGGTTTGTCTCCCAGAGCTTGAGTCCAGCCAGAGCTCTGTTCTTCCTGGAAATATTGCCATGTACATCTGGTATGGTAATGAGACAGGCCACTACCTCAGAGTGTGAGGTACCAGCTTGACAAATGGTTAAATAAATAGAAGACAAAAGAGCTAGGTGAGATTATATCTGGGCCAAGGAAATGGGCATTATTTCCATACACCTGTGAAACCATTTTACATACACAAAGAGCGTCCCCCTTTGGGTGAAGCGATACCCTTTCCACGCGGCAAGCCAGGAAATGAGAAAGAATCACAACAGGTTAAATAAGCTCCGAGCTGCAGTTTTCTCGCGCAGATGCCCGTCGTGAGTAGCTTGTAAAATCAGCCACTGTGACCGTTCCTGCGCCGGCTCTGCTGATTTTACAAATCCTGAGCAGTGCAGCCGCCTCTCCAAGGGCAGGCTCCAGCCTGATGTTTGCACAGCCAGCAGAAATAATTTCTTGTGGGAGATAGAATTTCGTCGTTTAGCAATATTCCATCCTGGGGAGCTGCACCCTCAGCCACACTCGCAGTCGATTACAGGGGAGGTGGCTGCCCTTCCTCTGGCTGCTTCCCTGCAGATTAATAGGCAGCCGGCAGGTAAATCAGGTCCTTTATCCAGGATGGCAGACCAGATGCTACAGGGATCTTTAGTGGGGATATTTATCACATGATGTGGTCGCGGGTTTTTACAAGGTGTGTGTGTGTGTGTATGTGTGTGT
>NC_022009.1:124693055-124693749 GCF_000317375.1 Microtus ochrogaster | reverse complement strand
CATACATGAACGTGTGCAGGTGGAGGCCAGAGGTAAACCCCAGGTATCCTTTCTCATTGGCCTGGACATCACTGAGTAGGTGATGCTCACTAACCATCATCTCCCTGGTGCTTGGAGTCTAAAGCACACAGCCACATATGGAATCTCGGAAGCCAAATTCAGGCCCTTGGTCTTGCATAGCAAACACTTCACCACTGAACCATTGCCAATCTCATCAATGGTATTTCAGGGGATGTCTCTGTATATAATTTCTAGCCCATACCTCTGATTTTTTCCCCTTAAGGTAGATTATGGATTTCTAGAAGTAAGAGTGTCAAAAGCCAGATATATAAATATGAAGAGAACTGGGGCTGGAAAGATGGCTCAGTGGTTAAGAGCACTAACTGCTCTTCCAGAGGACCCGGGTTCAATTCTCAGAACCCACATGGCAGCTCACAACTGTCTGTAATCCTAGGACCCAACACTCATGGCAAAACACCAATGTACATAAAATATAAATATTTAAAAAATAAATAAATATGAAGAGAACATTGTAGCACTCAAAATTAATTTTGTAAGTTAATCAGAAAATACACTGCTACATTTTCTGGCTGTGTGGCGCTTACAATAAATGCTAGCAAGGTGGCCTCCATTTCCCAGGAATTTTGCATACAGTCCCTGTGCAGTGCACACATGCACAGTCTCCTCATACCGA
>NC_022009.1:124673788-124692955 GCF_000317375.1 Microtus ochrogaster | reverse complement strand
AAAACACCAATGTACATAAAATATAAATATTTAAAAATTAAATAAATATGAAGAGAACATTGTAGCACTCAAAATTAATTTTGTAAGTTAATCAGAAAATACACTGCTACATTTTCTGGCTGTGTGGCGCCTGCCAGCCACATTCTCAATGCAGTTCTTTCTGATATGAAGGTAGCAGCTTTGGTGCTTGCTCTAGAGAGCAGAGGATGAGATGAAAAGACCCACATTGGCCAACTTTCTCTTGTTCCTCTAGACTTTCCTCTCTGCTCCGCTGTGATGGTTAATGTTGGCTGGTAGGTTGGCTTATTAGAGATGCTTAGAAAATTGGCAAGGCATACTCGTGGGCATGCCAGGAGGGTGTTTCCAGAGAAGACTGGCATGCAGAGAGCTGAGTATAGAAGACCCACCCTGAAGGCAGTGGTACCACCCAACAGGCATGTAGTAGAATCACATTTTTTGTGAGGATGAATAATATTAATAATTATTATTAATAATTTCCTTGTAAGAATATAAAGTATAAACTGCATTGTGTTGATCCGTTAAGCTGCTGTTGGATACTCGTGGTATTCTGTTTTAATTTTTGTGAATGCTACTCTGTGAGATTAGTATACATCATATGTGTCCTTTCCCAAGGTCAAAAGTCCTGTCCATCCTTCCCTGTACAGCCACCCTTTGTTGCTTCCTGTGCTGCCCGCATGGCGGGAACCGAAACCAAGCAAAGGACGTCAGGATTGAACACGCATCTTAATTCCCCAGTACATCCCTGCCAGCCCAGGGTGACCCTATCCTGTTTACCCCTCTTTCTTGGATCTCAGACAGACCTCCACATGTAGTGCACCACACCCGTCTGCGCTCTATGAGCCACCATACAGTTCGTGAACCGGGCAAGGGCATGGAGATTGAAACACACAAAAACTCACAGACAGAGACACGGGTCATCCTTGATGCCAGAATGCCCCCAAGAAAGCCCCCTTTATTGTGTCCAGGAGCAGCTTATATAGGGATAGCCATGCCCCAGCCAAACACACCAGAAACCATTCCCCTGCCATCAGGAACTCCTGAGGGTCTCGTGCTCAGAGCATCTGTAGGCACTCACATCAGGGGAAAACAAGCTGTTTACAAGAAATTCAGGATCTGGGGGTTCACAGCTCCCAACAACTTCAGTAAGCACTCCTTAGCTTTAGTCCTTTAGGACTAGACTGGAGGTTGCTCTTGCTAACTTGAGGCATTGTCCCCTCCCCTATGGGTCTCTCCACACCTCTGAAAACCACTCTTTTTGAATGTGCCATCTGTCTGGATAAAAACTGCCATCCAGACATTGCTGTAAACCACAGTTCAGGTCTGAAATAAGGAGTCCCACTTCAGATGCACCTAGGAACCCGGCCAGGCCATCTCCTTCCACAGACATTGACGAGCACCAGCAAGTTCACAACAACTCAGGTGCCCGGGACCGTTTCACTTCAACTGAATTATCATTGTTAAAACCTGGGAATTGTTGGTTTCAAGGACATTTCCCAGTAGTGCCACATCCACCACAAGCCCTGGGCACTGTGTTTACCACACAAAGTCAGCACGTAGGGCTGGGTCTGTTTTAAGAACTTGGACAGGGCTGGAGAGATGGCTCAGAGGTTAAGAGCACTGACTGCTCTTCCAGAGGTCCTGAGTTCAATTCCCAGCAACCACATGGTGGCTTACAACCATCTGTAATGAGGTCTGGTGCCCTCTTCTGGCTTGCCGGCATACACACAGACAGAATATTGTATACATAATAAATAAACACATATTTAAAAAAAAGAACTTGGACAAACTTTTTTCAACTGAAAATTGATATGGGAGTATTCAAAAATTAATCACAGGTCATTGACATGATTTCTTTTTTTTTAAAGATTTATTTATTCATTATGTATATAGTGTTCTGTTTGCATGTGTGCCTGCAGCTCAGAAGAGGGCACCAGATCTTACTACAGATGTGGTTGCTGGGAATTGAACTCAGGACCTCTGGAACAGAAGGCAGTGATCTTAACCCCTGAGCCATCTCTCTAGCCCCATTGACATGATTTTTACACAAACCTTGTTTCATATCGTGTTGCCTTAAAGTAGCCATCAAGCTTGTAGGAAGAGTAGAGAGAGATTCTTGTAGTCATAGACTGTCTTCTAAGTTGTCAGTGTCTTGTTCATTTTCTTCTCCAGGATTATTATATTCTAGCTGAATCTTTTTATGTTTAAGATGTTGCAGTAGTTAACAGGGTGGTAGTAGCGCACACCTTTAATCCCAGCACTTGGGAAGAAGAAGCAGACAGATCTCTGAGTACAAACAAATGAACAAAAGATTCTATAGTAGCAGTAAAAGACAAGGTTAGGCCTGGGCTCAGTCAGGAAAGTCTTTGCCATGTGAGCATAAGGACCTGAGTTCCACCCCGGAGCCCACAGTTTGAGAAAGCCAGGCTGCTATGCTCCATGAGCCCCGCATACCCACATGGATTTTTCCAAATGCACACATGAACAACCAGCAGCGTTTCTCCTTCATGTTTCCAAAAGGTGCTTAACTAATACTTCTTGTGTGCCCTTCCTGAGCAGGACAAAATGGAGCCACGGTTAAGTGTACTTCAGAAGCCACACTGGGTGTGACTGCATGACCCGTTCCTCCTGGTTCACAGTGGCTGCAAATCTGAATGGCAATCAGAGATGAGGGGGGAGCTGGAAGGCAGGAGAGGGAACAGGTCCACCCCAGTACTTGGCCAAAGGTGACACTGAAGCCAGGGTACTGCATCATCCTCCTCATCCTCTGCTTGTGACCTCATTTGCATTATTATCCCTTGAGGTGGAAATGTGGAGCAATCCTTTCAGCTTCTCTAGCCTGCAAATTATCTTTAGAAAAAGGAGAGAGAAAGCGAGAGAGCAAGAGAGCGAGAGAGCGAGAGAGCGAGAGAGAGAGAGAGAGAGAGAGAGAGAAGAGCATATTTAGCTGTGCTGAGATGCATTAAAAGCTCATCAGATTTAATCAAATTTAAAGTTCTTTGGTTCATGAGTTCTATATTGCAAAAGAGAAAATGAGACACACAAGGATTTAAATGGCAGCTCCAAGTTCATGCCACAAAAAAGAAAAACCCTCCACATCGAGGCCACCTGGTTTTCAGCTTAGTAGCCGACCCAAAATCAAGACAGACAGGAGGTTTAGAGGAATTTAATTAGCAATAAAACAAAGGCAGCAAGAGAACAAATCAACAAACTCAAACTCGGTTGATGCTGAGAATGCCAAATGTTCCCTGCTGATGACACCGAGCCACACTGTGGTCACCGTGGCTAATGCAACCCAAAGTTCTAAAGAGCATGAAAGAAAATTGCAAAATACCCCAACTTTAAGTGAGCTGGACAGGTGGAAAAAAATGACCAGGAGGCCCTCATCTGGAGATGCAGAACTCAAGGCAACTGGCAGCCGTAAACTGACGTGTGGTGGTCACAGTCTGGCTGGAGACTTGCAGAACTAAGTGTCCATTATGGGCTTTGATGCGTCCTCCCCTTGCTGACCTATCAATAAATCTCTTCACCCTCTGATCTACAGAGAGAAGCTGGATGAATGAGTCTCCCTCTTGCCCCTTGATTTAAAATACTGCCAGGTTTAGCTTGGTGTAGTGGTGAACACCTAGAACTGCAGCGCTTAGAGATAGAAGCAGGAAGGGGCAGGAAGGATGATTCGGTCATTTCGGTGCTTGCTTTGCAAGCCTGAGGACCTTGGTTTGATCCTCAGCAGTCCTGGGAGGCAGAGACAGAAGGCTCCCTGGGGGCTCCCTGGGGGCTCCCTGATCACCGATCTGTCCAGTCTGATCGGTGATCACCAGACCAGTAGGTGCTTCTGTCTCAAAGAAAGCAGACAGTGTTCGTGAGAAGGACATTTGACATTGTCTTCTGGCCTCCACACACGCTTGCGTACAAGTGCACATGTAAACACCCTCCATGTATAGGCGCACCACGCACTTAACAATTTCTGTTGTTGCGGTTTTAATGAAACAAAGCAGGAAAGTTGTTGAATTCCAGGCCAGCTTGGGCTACATAGTAAGACTCTCAAAAACAAAATGAAACAAATATCAGCAGCATTTACTTCTAAGGACTGTTCCCAGAACTGAAGAGTCTGGCCTGTTGTTGACTAAACTGAATTGAAAAGAGATCAGACTGTGAACTACAGGCAAAGGGGGCTTTCACTGCTTGGCATTTCCAATATAAGCATGCCTAAGAAAGTCTTACGGGGTTTTAGGAAGACTCTGAGCCTAAAACACTATTGTAACCACAACAGCAAGGTGGAGTTTTAAACCACAAGTGGGTAAGGTAACCAACCGATAACTGGTTTTCAACAGATAAATACAAACTCAGAATCCTGGGAAATAAAAACAAACCTGTGCTTCGGTCTCTGGGCACAGTTTAGGGCACTGTGCTGCAGGGGTCCCCAAAACAAGTGCCAGACTTCACTTCTGCGGCGCACGTAGCCTCTGGGCACTGCTCACGTGTCGCTAGATTTGAAGGCATTTTTCTGGTGTGCCACCCCCTCACATAAGTTAACTGTCGGTGCCCACAGTCCAGGAGTAAGTAGAAAGGCCAGGCCCAAACAGCCTTTGCATTTCTGACACAAGACAGCTCATAACTCAGAAGGGCTCTGGCAGACTCACTGAGAGCAGTGTGTGTGTGGGGGGGGGTGGCTGGGTGGGGGGGCAGAGTTAGCTCTTTCTGCCAGGGCCTGGCAAGTTCACGTCCTGTGTTCTGGGCTAATTGGATCCCACTGTGAGCCCGTGGAGGCTGCAACTCCTCACTCATGAAGAACATCTGAATCCAGCATTGCTTCTGTGTGTTTGTAAACCCGCCCCTCCTCTTTGCCCTCTTTTATGGGGCGCCCTGTTTTATTTAGTCCAGCAGTGAATGAATGGCTAAGGGAGATAAGAGTGAGCCTGTGTTGACAGGGTAAGAGATAAGTGTGCACACGACCGGACCTGATCCCCCCTCTGTGGCTGTGGAGGGGATGGAAGGGGCGCTCATCTTCTGGTTTTCTTTTTTCTTCTTTTCTTTTTTCTTCTGGATCTTCTGGTCTGGGTGATACCAGGGTATGTACTGTGTTGTGCTATGACATGGGACTTCTCCAGAGAGCAAGGGGTTGAACCATGCCCAGTGGAGCAGACACAAAAGTGCAGGACAGATGACGCCTTCTTTAAGGGCCTCAGTTGTCTTGGCATCTCTGTGGCCAAAATACTTGACAGAAGAAAGGTTTCCTGCGGCAGATGGTTTCAGAGGCGTCGCAGCCCGTGGCGGAGGCACAGTGTAACCATGGGGGTGGCTTGATCAACAGGGACAGGAACTTACACACAAGGCTGTTCACAGGAATCAGAACAGGATGCAGAGAAATCTAGGCTGGAATGTGGAGCAGGTATGACCTTCAGAGGCCCCAGAGGTGCCCTTCTGTGGCACAGGATCAGCGCACTGAAGACTGGACAGCCTTGAAGCTAGCACCTACCCACTGGGAGTGAGCCTTTAGGGTGTGGGTCCTCAGGGTGCAGCTGTCCAGGTTCAAGTCGTAGCCATGCCTCAGGTCAAAGGAGGTTCTCAGAGGCTCCACGTGAGATTAATCCCATCAGCCCTGATTAGGACCTTCTAATCTGCAGAACTGGGAGTGAATAATTTTCTTTTCTTTTCTTTTTTTTTTTTTTTTGGTACCTAGTTTGTGATAATCTGTTAGGAATCTGTGTCACAAGAGACATCCAGGGGAGACTCAAACAGACGGCCCACCTTGGGCTAAGGATGCCCAACAGCACCTTTGTAAATGCTGTACTAACCGTTCTTAGAGCCTAGGCCCAAGGCCACACTGCTATAAAACAGGACATTTTTAACCTTAGGGAGGGTTGGCTTATTGGACCCCACCCCTTGCTCTGCCTTCAGGGAGTCTGAAATGGAGGAACCCTCTGGTTATCACTGGGAGCTGAGGAGACCTGTCATGTAGCCGACTAGGGAGAAGCAGCAGCCTAGGGAGTTTGGTTCTGGCTGATTCCCTGTTGACTTCCAGAAGCTACTAACCACAAAGAGCCTAAGGAAAGATAGAGACTTAGCCCCTGGGCCACCGGACTGTCATTGCTCTAGGGCTTAGAGTCTAGGCTAATACCCACACCTCCCTCGGAGCCTGCCCCACAGAAGGCTCTCTCACACAGTTAACACACCACACTGCTTACCCTGAGGGAAGGCTGCTGCTGCACCAGGGTGGAGCTGCCAAGGGTTTGGCTCATAGTTCACCCTAGTACCCCTCAGTCCCCAGTGTTTGTCTGGAGCCCAGCTCCCAAGGGAGGTCCAGCACACACTTGCTGGTTCCCAACTGTTTTTCCTCCTGCTACCTGAGGAAATCTCCACAGGGCCAGCTCTTAACAAAGGAGAATTCTATTAGCAAGGCCAGGGCTTGCACAGTACAACACGGGACAAACCAGGGAGGGGCCGGCATTAAAAAAAATCCGCACCCACACCTGTCTGTGTTGCCCTTCCCATAAAAACCTGCCAAGCCTCTGAAAGAGAATTGCCCAGTCTTCACACGACACAGCTGGCGGGAGAGGAAGGACAAAGAGCCCAACATAGGTCCTCTGCCCATAAAAACAGTGTGACATTCCCAAGGGCTGGCCAGAGCCATGGGTTCCTGACGTGAAGGATGGCCTTTTAGAGCCCAAGATGACATTCCAAGCTACTTCGTTTTCAAATGGGTAAAAAAGCCAATCAGCAGCCCTTCCTTTTCATCTGGCGGGGGATTTTCTTAGCAACGGGCTGCATCCCTCCTGATTAGCGCTGCCATTAGAAAAGCAATTCCTCAGCACAGCCAGTTGCCTCAAATCCTGACAACTGTAACCATTCCAGATGGCAAGAGCATCAGTGACCATAATGGCCCTTCCCGTCAGCGTTCTCCCGTGGATTGTTCTCGGAACCGCAGGGGACGCACACGGGCTTGTAGCCTGTGGAGAGTTACAAGGGGCGGTTGCAATGTAATGACACTCGTTCTGCAAACCCCACGTGGAAATCAGTCGCCTCTCTTCAGAGTCGCATCTCACAGGAGGGGCAGAGCCCAACGACTCCGGCTGTGAGAAGCAGAGAACAAAAAGACACCGGCAATCCAGAAAACACTGAGCGGAGGTAAGAAACAGGCGCTCAGATGCACCGTCAGCAGGAAGACTGCAGGTGTCTTTCATGTCACCTGCAGGCCTCTGGGTCCAATATGGGAAGAAAAAGAAACACTCCGTGTTGCTCGTGAAGAGACTGAGCAAGTCCCACGTCTTCACGGCCCACGTTTTGCTGGGAAAGATATGCCAGGTTAAATGAAAAGAAAGCCAATTTTGGGGGGTTGGGGAAATGACTTCAAGAGGTTGTTACATTAAGCAGCTTTCCCCTCCTGTTTCCTGACCATTAGGTGTAACTGTTAAAAGCATACTAAACACAGCTGAATTAATTCAACCAATTTTAAGGCTTGCATTATATATATTAATAAAAAAAAGTAGAACAGGGCAAAATCTCCCCCTCATGGCAGAGTGAAGTGCCCCTTGCACAATGGGTTGTTTAAAGTTAATAGTGAATCAGCTGAGCAGCCACTAAGCAGGTGACACATTGATTTAATTCCAAGTTGTTACAGAGAGAGCAGCCGAGCCGATATACACGCAGAGAGCTGGCAGACGGCTCCTTTTGGTGAGAATATTCATTTTTATGAATTACTCATTCATTAAAAAAATCCTCCTCTTTAGCCCTGTCCTCATTTCTCACCACTGCATTGAGTCCAGGTCCTAGGGTTTCAAAAAGTACTAGAAAAAGGGTAGCTGTGCACTTTAATGGGGGGGGGGGGACGGACGATGACCAGGAGACTCCTGTTTTGGATAGCCCATATAAAAGTAGAAGAAGAAGAAGAAAAAATCAGGACAACAAGGCAGAGGCAGTAATTGGCCTCAGAAGTGTCAGTCAGCTGGTTATTTACAGAGGCTACACTGTGTGTTTTCATGGTAAGTTTGTTTCAAATCCAGACTGTGATTCATCATGACAGCGAAGCTATGTGCTCACCTCTTGCAGGAAGACACTCTAGACCCAGCTCACCTAACGAACCAAAGAATAAAAGCTTATGCACTCAGGCAAAGAAGGGAGGTGCATCAGAACCCCGTCATTTCCTGGGCTCAGAGGAAGGAATCAAAGCTAAATGCATACTCTGTGGAGAGCTGTATCCAGGACCTTGTGGACACTTGTCTCCGCAGATCTAGGAACATGCTTGGCAGTTGCTCAGCTTCTTTTAATGGACGAGTGCAGCAGGGTCGCTGGTGGGTCTGATCATCGTAGCCTAGTACTCTGTGTATTTGATCTGCCCATCACGGTCCCTGCTTCCTCAAGGTTTCTGGATGTTCAGCCAGCCAAAAGGCACTGAGACTATCCTCTGTCACTCCAAAGTGCATCTACTCTTCCCTGTTTGGGTCCCTCTCTGTGTACAATCTGCCTGAGGAACCGTGGGAGAAAGGTAGATGGGAGAGTTGGGGAAGACATGGGTGACGAGCTCTTCCTGACTGTAGGCTACAGCCCAGGGAACCCTTTAATGCCTTAAGTCAGAGGTGAGGCAATACAGCAAAGCAGCTGAAAACTTGGGCTCCTTGCCTGGGACCCTGGGACTCTGACTGACTTCGTGTGTGGCCTTCAGCAAGTTACTCAATCTCTCTGATCCGCCTTTTCTGGAAAATGGATACAATTCTATTGTTTTCCTCATAGGTTTGTTATGGGGCTTAAATGGAAATAAATGATTTGGAGCATTGCCTGGTGCTGTTTTCTGAATGTTCCTGTCTCTCCTGAATCTGTATATTGAAACACAATCACCAAAATGATGGCATTAGAAGGTGGGGCCTCTGGGAAATCATTAAGCCACCGAGTTCCTCCATCATGAGCATGGTTTTGCTCACATGGGCAAGGGACCTTGCATTGTCCGCATGGTGCTATGCTTGCAGGCATGCCCAATGGAAACATTTGGGGGCATGGAGGATTTCACTGAGATTCTGTAGGAAGGCCAGACGGTACAGGTAGAAGTTCCAAGTGCTCTTTAGGGAGGACTTGAAGTCCATCATCTTCCTGAGTGTTTTGGCGTTGCATTGAATCTTTGGAGGCTCACAGTATACTAAGCAGAGGTTGCTGAGAATATCCTGTGGGTGAAAGCAAACCCCAGAGTCTCCACAGGGAGGCCCCTGTGAGGGTGAAGCTGCAGTTACAGAGAACCTCTGATGGTAGAGACACCAGGAGCTTTGACCACCTGCTGTGAGCAGCCAGCAAAGACAGCCATGGCTAGCTCAAGAGAAAGGCCATGTGGGCTGCAATGAACAAAGCCACAGCCCATTGGAGCTCATGGCATGACCCCATGTGTCCTGGGTGCCAGATATGAAACTATAGGATTTGGTGTTAGTGTTGCTGGATTTGGGCCTTGCTTTGGTCCAATTTATCCTTGTTATTTTCTTATTCTTCCTTTTGGAATAAGATTGTTTACCCAATGTCATTTTGTCTGGGCTTCATTAACATTTATTTATTTATTTATTTATTTATTTTTGTTGTTGTTTTATAGGCACTCACAGATTTCCTGGGTCTGGAGAGGGGGAGGTGGGGCTCTAGATTTACACATGTGAAGTGCTGAAATTGTTGCTTAGTGGCTATTAGGGAGGTGGTAGACTCTTTAGGAAGCAGGACCTTTTAGGAGGAAGTTAGGTCATTGGGGGCATGCCATTGAAGGGGATATTGGGACACTAGACCTTTTCTGTTTCTTCCTCTTGCTTTGCTTTCGAGTTTCTGTGAAATAAACCAGGCCCCCTCTGCCACATGGCCTATTGTGCTAGCAATAAGAGGACCTTGTCAACGGCAACTCTGCATGACTATCTCTTTATTTCAGATCCACAGGGAAGAGGGCTGGACACTGAAGTTCACTGCTCATGGATGCTGAGAGAGGAAGGCTGGATGTCCCACAGCGAGGAACTAGAAAGAGCTCCTTTGGGAGGGCTTGAAGTCGACCATCACCCTGCCCGTTCTGCTGTTGCATTGATTCTTTGGGCGCTCACAGTACACTCTGCTGGAGATGCTAAAAGTTCTCAGTGGGTCAAAGCAGACTCCAGAGACTGAGATTCATTCTCAGGGAACAGTGAGAGCAGCTGTTCTCAAGCTGTGGCTCATGACCCCTTTCAAGGGGTTGCCTATGACGATAGGAAAACACAGATATTTACATTAGGATTCATAATAGTATCAAAATTACAGTTGTGAAGTAGTAATGAAAGTAATTTTATGGTTGGAGTTCACCACAACATGAGGAACTATATTAAAGGGTCACAGCCTCAGGACAGTTGAGAACCAGAGTTAGAGGGTACACAAGACAACCACTGATCAGGTTTCCCACTGTGTGGATGAACTGATACTACACTCAGGGGGAGAGTGAGCTCAACCCAGTCTCTATGACAACTTCCTGCCCACAATACAGTTCTTTCTTAATTGTTGGGGGATATTCAACCACACTGTGAGCCCCAAATTAGCATTTGTGTTAATTAAATAAAATTAACCTTGGGTCAGGAAGTTGAGTCAGCAACTAGTTGCCAGAAAATAATCTTAGAGCATCGGAGGCATTGGAAGGAGATGGAGGGGTGCTCTGGAAGTACTAGGGAGGGATTTTGTTTTGGTGGAGCAGAATTTCGTGCTTTTGGGGAGACACCAGCAGGGAAAGAAGGTTAGTCAATTGCTACTCAGCCTCTCTGAGCTAGCAGGCTTTCACCCCAGCCTTGAATCTCACGTCTAATTTACAAGTAGAAGGATAGAGATTTTGTTAAAGCTACCTTTAGTGCAGTGACAGAGCAGGTGACTGCGGGAACAGAACAGGCTGGTAACTGTGGAGTTGCAATTACTGGCTGAAACAGCAGCAGATTAAGGTGCAGTCACTGGGCTGAAGATTAAACAATATTTAATTCCTCCCCTTGCTCCTCCTCCTCTCTTTGCGCTTTCTTCTAAAATTTCTGGGGCTAGATAAGAGATGAATGTGGCTCTCAGGAAGTGTGAGTCTCAATCTCCTTGGCTGAGAATTATCTGGGAGTTCTCCTTAAATGCAACAACTCCTGGGCCAAACCCTAGGTTGCTCGTTAGTCTCTGGGATGACGACAACTTTTAGAAGTGTCTTTGGTCCTTTTCACACACCTCAGCCTGAGAACTGGCTTCAAAATAATTTAACTTTGCACATTTGTTTTGCAGGTGGGTAAACTGAGGCTCAGATAAGAAAATCACCTTTCCCCATATCACCAGCTAGCAAACAGCAGAAGCAGCAATCTTCAGGATAGGAAAGACAGGTGTATTCTTTTCATCAAAGGACACTTCAGGGTGTATAGATGTGAATCTTCCACAGACAAGCAAATGCCAAGTTCGGTTTCCTCCCCAGCTGACCCTCGACCTGACAACAGCAATGTAGGACTTATTGACATATTTCACAACAAGCATAAATTCTACATTTCCAAATAAAGCCAGAACCTAGTTTATGCCCAGTGAAAATAAATTAATTTTAACGAGGGTCTCACTTACAGTGTTTACAGATTTTTGCATATTTTATCAGGTAATTTAATGCTATTTTGCCTTGAGTGCTGATACCAAGTTGATGAGGTGATTTTAGGGCAGCAAAGACTGTAAACGTAACTCTTTCCCACCTTTAAAATTCCAAGAGATAAAAATCAGATACAGTAGCAAAGAGTAGATAAAACAGAGAGGTGGGCAAAAGTCAGAGGTAAAGGGACAAGACGGCATAGGACACCCACAGAGCAGAGAGCTTGCCTGACCTCTGATCAATGCCTCATAAAGCATGCTTGTGCAATTCAGGGACAGAGTCCACGGCTACTGCCGCCTTTAGACTGCCTGTCCATACTAAACCCCACCTGGGGAATGAGAAAAGAAGCATAGGTGGAGGGGGCGGAATGGTGAGAACAGACGAGGATGAGGAGGAGAGCAGGGGACCAGTGAGGGAGCCTTAGATTTGTCTGTTCCTCTAGGACCCGTGCGTTTAGAAGGGGATCCAGTGTGGGGGCCCACGATGCAGGAAGGCTGTAGTGGAGACAAGGACGCTCAGATGCTCCGGAGCCAGGACGGAAAGCTAGAGCCGCAGAGCTGGAATTGAGGGCGTTCTCGAGTTTGCCTGCCCACTTCGGGATTTGCCCTTGTCTGTGAGACCTTTGCTTAGCTGCTAATTGGTGGAGGCGGGTCCAGCCTGTATGGAAGATGCTGCCCCTAGGCAGTTAGGTCTGGGCTCTGTGAAGGAAGGGAGCTGAGCAAGCCCAGAAGCAAGCCGGTAAACTGTGTTGTGTGGTTTTCTCCTCGAGTGTCCGTCTTGAATTCCTGCCTGGACTTCCCTCAATGTTGGGCTATGATCCCGGAAAATGAAACAACCTTCCCCAAGTTGCTTTTTGTTATGGTGTTGGTCACAGCAAAAGAAAAGGACACCCAGAACACTCCTCTAGCCCTGGCCGTAGGTCTACATTGCTGAACCTGAGTTCCTACACCAGGCTGCTGAAGGACACCTCCCTCTGTAGCTTCGCTTGTGGGCCCACTCCCAGGCCACTTCTTACTTCTCAAGTATTCCTAAAAATAGAATGTTGCTGGGCTGATGGAAAGGAAATGATTTAAGATTTGACGTGGTTGGTAAGTCCCGAAGCATCTATTAGCAATACAGATTTTACAGTGTGAGATTTTCATAGTACGTACCTTACCATCCCTCACTGTCTCTTATCCATAACTCTTCCCATCCCTTCAGCCTCTCTGTCTTCCTTACCAGTCATTAGTCTCCTTTATGTTCCTGTCTTTTTTTTTTTTTTCTCCAGAACCCAGTTTGGGAGAAAACATGACATTTTTCTTTCTGGGTCTGGCTTCTTTTGTTTAGTTTGATGATCTCCAGTTCCTCCCATTTTCCTGCAAACAACGTGATTTTTACTTTTGATGGCTGAATAATGCCCCATTGTGTACGATATGCCACGTTTTCTTTATCTATTCATCTGTTGAGTGGCAACTAGACCGGATGCATGGCTCGGCAACTGGAAGCGGTGCCACAATAAACAAGGGTGCGTTGCACCTCTCTTGTGTGCTGCTTTTGATTCTTCTGGGTGTGCACACAGGAGTGTAACAACCAGGTTGTATCACAGCTCTGTTCATGCTTGTTTATTTCTTTAAATATGCTCACCAATTTCCATCCCGGCCTCGCTGATTTGCGTTCCCACCAACCACGTATAAAGGGTTTCTTTTCCCTTCATCCTTGCCAGCAATTGTTTTTTTATATTTTCTTGATGATAGCAATTTTAATTGGGGTGAGATGGAATCTCGGTGTAGTTTGAGTTCGTACTTTGTGGCCTCGATGCTGGGAAACTCTTTTCCCCTCATGTTGAACCTTTTCTCGTGTATGTATTGGCCATTTGTACCTCTTTTTTTTTTTTTGTTGTTGTTGGTTTTGTTTCGAGACAGGGTTTCTCTGTGCAGCCCTGGCTATCCTGAAACTCACTCTATAAACCAGCCTGGCCTCAAACTCAGAGATCCACCTGCTTCTACCTCTGGAGTGCTGGGGTTAAAGTCGTGTGCCAACACGCCCAGCCATTTGGACCCTTCTGAAAGGTGTTTGCTTACCTGCTCCTTGGTTGACTTATTTGTTCTTCTTGGTTATTTATCTTTACGAGCTCTTTCTATATTGTGGCATAAATTCTGGAGGAGCAGCTGTGGAGCGCTTCTCCCGTTGGGCTGCTGCTCTCTGCCTCTCTCCTCACACTCGTCATTGCTGCTCTTGTTGTGCAGAAGCCTTTGACCTCAATGCGATCCTGTCCGTCAGTTCTCGAAGTTATTCCCTGGGCTGGTCAGAAAACCACTGCCAATGCCTGTGTCTTCCAGGGCTTCTCCTCTGTTGCCCTTTGGTGGTTTCAAAGAGTCAAGTGTTAGTCTTTAATCCATTTTATGTTGACTTTGGCACAGGTAAGACACAGGTATTGAACTGTCTTCTTCAAGTAGATGCCCAGTTTCCCTAGCAGTATTTATTAAAGAAATTCTCTTTTCTTCTCTGCATGCTCTGGGAACTTTTTGTTGGGAACCAGGGTGATATAGCTGCATGGATTATTTCTGGGTCCTCCTTTGGTCCATGCATCTGTCTTTCTGGGACACAGCTCTTGCTGTTACTATGTTACTATGGCTCTGTAGTATAATTTGAAGTCTGGTATTTTAAGGCCTCCAGCCCTTACTCTTTGCTTTAGCTATTCAGAGACCTTTGAGCTTCTGCATGAATTTTAAGATTTTTTTCCCCCTATTTTTGTGAAGAATCTTGTTGGGATTTTGGTAGGGAACACATTTATTCTAATTTCACAGTATTAATTCTGCTGGTCCATGCACGTGGGAGTTTTCCCCATTTCCTAGCAACTTCTATTTCTTTCTATGATATTTTATAGTTTTCATTGTTGAGCTCTTTCACTTTCAAGGTAAAACTTATTTCTAGATAATTAGTCCTTTTAAGGTTCCTGGGTTTGGAATTATGCGTCTGATTTCTTTCCCAGAGTGTCCACCATTAGTATAGAAAAACAAGCTACTGATTTTTGTGTGTTGATTTTGTTTCTTGCTACTCAGATTTTTAAAAAAAGATTTTATTTTTATTATTCTAAGGTGTGTGTGTGTGTGCCCTCAGAGGCCAGAGGCATCAGCTCTCCTGGAGCTGGAGTTACAGGTGGTAGTTACCTGTCCAATATGGTACTGGGAATAGAACCCCGATCTTCTGGAAGAGCGCTTAACTGCCAGGCCATCTCTCCCATCCTCACTTACCTTACTCTTGAGTGAAACCTAAAACTCTTTTGATGGAGACTTTAGAATCTTCTAAGTACATATTATGTATAAACGGGGATAATTTGGCTTTTGCCTGTCTGTGTCTTTTATCTCCTTATCATGCTCTGTTGCTTTGGCTAGCATTTCAAGTATTGCATTCAACAAGAGCAGTGAGAGCCCTGGTGGTGTACGACTATGACCCCAGAATTTGGGAGATGGGGGAAGGAGAATGAGGAGTTCAAGGCCAGCCTCAGCTGCACAGTGAGTTCAAGACTGGCCTGGGCTACATGAGGCTTTGGCTTGAAAAGAACATTTGAGTTACCTTGTTCCTGTTTCAGAAGATATGTTTTCAGTTTCCCCCATTCCCTATGAAACGTCCATACATGTCTTAGATATGGCCTTTAGTATGTTGAGGTATGTAAGCTCCTCTGGAACATATTTTCTTCATAGGATTTTATCATGAAATGACATTAAACTTTGTCAAATGCCATTTATGTATCCAGTAAAATGATCATGAGATTTCTTTTTGCTTTATTCCATTCATATGCTATATTACATGTGATTTGTGTGGGTCGAGCCATCCTTGACTCCCTAGAATGGAACCTATATAATCACAGTATGCAATCTTCTCAAATGTGTCACTGAGTTTAGTCGCAAATGTTTGGTTGAGGATTTTGCCCCCGGTCAATTGAGGGCATTGGTCTATAATCCTCCTTGACATATTTTCATCTGGGTTTCGTGTCGGAACAATACCAGCTTCCTAGAGTGTGTTTGGAAGTGTCACGTCCCACAGATGGTTCTGATCACAGGATTCAGTTTTCTTAAGTCTGCAGAGCTTCTGGTCTTTCTCTTGCTGCTGATATCTGCTTCCATCGCATCTTTGACCTGGTAAGATTCGAGAAACTGTCTTTTACTGTTAGTATTGTTGTGATTTGCATTATGACCTACAATGTAATCTGTTTTGGAGAAATTTTTGTGAACTCTCAGGAAAGAACACTTTTTATACAATGTTGGGCTTTTCCTCTCCAGGATTTTTTGTTCTCAAAATCACTCCCTCTATTGAGCTTCTCTTTTTCGGTCTCTTTTGTCAATTTTCTCCCCTGTATTTTCTTGGGTTTTGCACATCCTTTACAAAATGCTTCTTTCCAATTTTTTTAATACTTCATATACTCCAACATCTTTGCGGCCCGTCGCTATAGGATTGTGAACTTACAGAGGGGCCATGCTGCCTTGTGCTGTCAGGGTTTTTTCTTACTTCTGGGCTGTGATTTGCACACTGCCTAGTGTGGGTCTCTCCTAAGAGAGAGCCTTCTCTGGACCGCGTGTGGGGAGATATCAGACTGTCACGAAGTGCAGTGTTTCCTTCTGGCAGGAAATTAGAACAGCTTCCCTCTTCTTTGCAGTGACCATTGTCGGACAGAGCTCCTGTGGCATCTGAGCCTGAGGGCCCGGCTTCTCTGCTGATCTCACAAGACCAGGTGCTTTTAGTAGATCAGGCAGATGTGTTGTGGAATCCATGGGACCTGCCCTCTGTGATGATTCATAACCTTGCAAAGGTGCGTGGCCTAACGGCCACAGGAGTGAGCTCCGTACACCGCAGCCCCTTGAGGGCGCGGAACACACGGTGTTTTCTTTGTTGCTCCTCGTTGCTGTAGGGTGGCTCTCCAGGAGCGTGTTGGGGCCCTCGCATCTGCTCTTACTTAACTCAGAGGTTTATCTCCTCTATTCTTGGAATTAGCTCCCTGACATTTCAGGGGATGGGCTGTGAGTGAAGCGATGCATGTTGACACTTAGCGATGCATGTTGACGCTTAGCGGAGCTGAACGTCAGCTCTCAGCTCAAGAACAGCACTGTAGAACCCTAAAGTGTCTGGCTTGATCCCCAGGACCTGGGAGAAAGTGAGAAAGGAGAACGGGAGGAGCGGTGCAAAGGTGCGGTAAAGCAGAACCGGAAGCAAGCGCCAGCTCCGGCATCTGTAACTCAGGTAATAGGAATGAGCGGGATGGGGAGGCAATAGGAACGCGGTGGTGCAGACGTGGAAATGCAACAGTGAGCAGAAGGAAGAATAATTAAAAGGAAATGGAAAGAAAGAGAATAAAAGTTAAAGAAATGTAAAGAGGGGAAAGGTGGAAAGGGAAGGCACAGGGATGAGAGATACAGAGAAACAGAAACAGAAAGAGAAGTGGAGAGAACAATAAAAAAAGGCCACGGATGCTTGCTGTGAGTTTGAGGACTGTCTAAGCTACAAGGTGAGTTTTAGGCTAGCCTGAATCAGAGCCTCAAAAAGCCAAAAAAAACAAACAAACAAAAAAAAAAAACCCAGCCTGAGTTGCATCTGAATGATCTGTTAAAAAAAAAAACAAAGCAAAAAACACCTAAGTCAATGAAACAAAAGCAAAAAGTAAACAAACAACAAAACAAAACCCTAAGTTTTACAATGCAAGCATCACCTCTGCCAGGGCAGTGGAGCCGGCAAGGTTGGCTGTTTTTTCCCTCTGCCCACGAGCATGCTTTCTGTCTATTCAGACTGCACTGCTTAGACACAACAGGAGCAGGAGTCTGACACCTTCCCATTGTGTGCCTGGCTCCCCAGTCAGTTGGAGAAGTTGGGTTGGATGCTGACTGGAACGGCTTTCTGCTTCCCTCACTGCTAGTAGATGTGGTACAGCTGTGTTCCTCAGTGAGCATTCTGTCAGGACATACCTGCCAGACCACTTCCCAAGCACCTGGGAGAAGAGAGCCTGCAGGCTCTGTCACCGTGCAGAAGTGTGCAGGGGTGTGCAGGAGTGCAGCAGGGGCGTGCAGGGGTGCAGCAGGGGTGCAGCAGGGGCGTGCAGGGGTGTGCAGGGGCATGCAGGGGTGCAGCAGGGATGTGCAGGGGTGCAGCAGGGATGTGCAGGGGTGCAGCAGGGATGTGCAGGGGTGCAGCAGGGGTGCAGCAGGGGCGTGCAGGGGTGTGCAGGGGCGTGCAGGGGTGTGCAGGGGTGCAGCAGGGGTGTGCAGGGGTGCGGCAGGGGTGCAGCAGGGGTGCAGCAGAGGTGCGGCAGGGGTATGTAGGGATGCAGCAGGTCCTACACATTGTTCTGCCAGTGACTACGGTTTTCTGAGGCCCAGTCTTCTGGGCAGTCACCAGACCCTGATGGGACTGCTGACCGTCGTCTTCAGTTGGCTGTAAAAAATGAGGACTTGAAGGGAGAGTGGGCGCCACTCCATTTCAGGTCTTTAACCCAAATTTTACTGCAATTATTTCTCAATGACTTTGCTTCGGTAGCATTTTGCGAGGGTCACAGGGACCGCAGGTGGACTCCGGCTAGAACGACCTGGCCACACTTGCCAGGAGATCCAGGGAAAAGGAATAGATAGGTCAGGGATCTGCTTAGCAAAGTAGCAAGCTTGGACATGACCTTCTAATGAGGGCCAGCGCGGCCCAGATGGACAGCGCTAAGGTGCTCAAGGATCAGACGTTCTGCTCTGCGTCTGTGGCTGAGCCCCCGTCCCTCCATCCACCCCGTGCCCTCTCCCCGCAGCAACAGGGTGGGCTCATTGCTCACGCGCTCTCTTCCTCTGTCCCATTAGCCACTCTCCGGGTCTCTCTAACTCTGTTGCCAATAGTTACCCACCTATCAGAGAGGCTGTTTTCTGGTTGAGAAGTCGGGAAGTGTTGCTCATTTCGAACTGGCCGTCTCCCCCACCCCCACTTCAGCCCCCACCCCTATTAATTTTTTTTTAACTGAACTTTATTTTCAACTCATCTTTTTTAACTCTGTGAAAAATGTACAATGTCTTTTACAGAAATTTTAGCAATGACAGAAATGCACGAATAAAGAGAATTTAAAATGAAGGACTTTTTTTTTCTTTTTTTGCTCTCTTCAAAATAATACCCTTTTGTATTAAGTGATACTTTCAGTAAAAGAAAGGAATGCAAGTGATTAGACATTATGTGTTCCAGGGAGAAAGAAAGACAAAAAATCTTTCCAGTTCTGCTTTGCTCCCGTTCAGCCTCTCAGGGTTTGCCAATGAACCCTCTTCTTCAGCCCGCCATCCTAGGTGCTGAAGAGAGAGTCACAAGGTACAGGCAGATGCCCCAAGGCCACTTTGAGCCTCCCACAGTTCCCACAAGGAATTGGGCAAAAATGGATCCAAGTGTGGTCTGGTTTTTAGGAGTGCCAGGCCTGTAACCCAGCGATTGACCTACCTGTGGTGGATGGTGAGGGGATGAGGGAAGGACAGACACACAGACACAGACACACAGACACACAGACACACAGAGAGAAAAGCTGGCTTGGATGGTCTGGCTCTCAGATGAAGAAGCCACAGCATATCAGAAGCTCATACTGGTTATTATGT
>NC_022009.1:124663694-124673339 GCF_000317375.1 Microtus ochrogaster | reverse complement strand
CGGAACAAGGAGCCAGGCATAGCTAATCTCAGAAGCTAATCTCCTTCTTCAGAAGGAGAAGTCTCCATAGGGGAGCTGTCTCCAGGCAGTGACCATCCGGAGGGAGAAAGTTATGAGAGACATTTTCTCCACACACCGTCAATATTCTCACTCTGACCACAGGAAGGCTTTGACATCCCTCTGAGTCTCAGCCTGGGAAAAGCTGTCCCAGCGGGCAGAAGCATTGAAATCCTTGCCACGGCTGCGCCCGTACCCATAACACAGTTCGTCATGACGTCACTCACTCCCTATGGGCTGTGCCCATACCCATAACACAGTTCAGCATGACGTCACTCACTCCCTACGGGAATGTTTGTAAGAAACAATGTGTGCCCCTCCCACACTCTGACGTGATTTCTTTGAAGGGCCCTACCTCTTTTTCAAAATATTTTCTCTTTAAATAAAAGTGTACATGTCTAACTATAGTTATGCCGCCTTGCAGAAACAGTTCATCTAAAACTGGATATTTCTCCCTTTCAGTTTTGGTCTTTATGATTTATGGTGTGGTTCATGAAAGCATATCTATAGTATTCTTTATAAAATTGATTTGTTTATTTGTATTTTATGTGCATTGGTGTTTTGCTTACATGTATGTGTGAGGGTGTTGGATCCTTTAGCACTGGAGTTACAGACATTGTGAGCTGCTGGGAATTGAACCCAGGTCCTTGGGAGAGCCATCTCTCAACCCCCTGTATTCTTTTTCATTGCTGTTAGATTGCAGAAGTAAAAGTTACTTACTGTAGGACATTTGGAAAATATCAAACACGCGCAAAGGAGGAAATGAAAAGCATGAGTAGATCTTGCCCCACCCTCAAATTCTGACTCTCTGGATGCAGGTAGGAAGTGGAGAGGAAAGGGAGAAGCATGTAGAGGGGAAGGTTCGGTGTCTGTCTGGTCCTAAATGCCAGACATCTGGGCACAGCACTCTCGTTCTCTTAAACATGATTTCCTCCTGTGTTCTGTCTCCCCGTAACCATTACCAGACAGCTTACCCATTCACCCAGTCAGCCACTCACCCACAGTATGGAGGGAAAACCTAGTCTACTAATTCCAGTACTTCACAGGGCTAGTCATTTTCTGACAAGCAGTACACTCAAGATTGGGAAATTTATAAAGAAAGGACGTTTATTTATTTTTTATTGTTTTTATTGAGCTGTATATTTTTCTCCCATCCCCTCTCTTCCTCTCCCTTCCCCTTCTACCCTCTCCCATGTTCCCCATGCTCCCAATTTACTCAGGAGATCTTGTCTTTTTCTACTTTCCATGTAGATTAGATCCATGTATGTCTCTCTTAGGGTCCCCACTGTTGTCTAGGTTCTCTGGGATTGTGAATTGTAGGCTGGTTTTTCTTTGCTTTATGTTTAAAAGCCACTTTTGAGTGAGTACATGTGGTGTTTTTCTTTCTGGGTCTGGGTTACCTCACTCAGTATAATGTTTTCTAGATCCACCCGCTTGCCCACAGATTTCCAGATGTCATTATCTTTTTCTTCTGTGTAGTACTCCATTGTGTAAATGAACCACACTGTTGGGTATATACCCAAAAGTGGTATTACTGGGTCTTGAGGAAGGTTGTTTCCTAATTTTCTGAGAAATCACCACACTGATATCCAAAGGAGCAGTACCACACTCCCACCAGCAATGCAGGAGTGTTTCCTTTTCCCCACAACCTCTCCAGCATAAGTTGTCATCAATGTTTTGATCTTGGCCATTCTTACAGGTGTAAGATGGAATCTCAGAGTTGTTTTGATTTGCATTTCTCTGATAACTAAGGATGTTGAGCATTTCCTTAATTGTCTTCCAGCCATTTTAGATTCCTCTGTTGAGAGTTCTCTGTTTAGGTCTGTACTCCAATTTTATTGGATTATTTGTTACCAATTTCTTGAGTTCTTTGTATATTTTGGAGATCAGCCCTCTGTCTGACGTGGGGTTGGTGAAGATCTTTTCCCATTCTGTAGTCTGCCATTTTGTCTTGTTGACCGTGTCCTTTGCTTTACAGAAGCTTCTCAGTTTCAGGAGGTCCCATTTATTAATTGTTTCTCTCAGCATCTGTGCTACTGGAGTTATATTTAGGAAGTGGTCTCCTGTGCCAATGCATTCAAGTGTACTTCCCACTAAGAAAGGAGGTTTATTATAGTTTGTCTTAGTTAGGGTTTTATTACTGTAAAGAGATGTCATGACCACAGCAACTCTTATAGAGAAAGCATTTAATTGGGGCTGGCTTACAATTTCAGAAGTTTAGTCCATTATCATTATGGCAGGACATGGCAACATCCAGTCAGACACGGTGCTGGAGAAGGAGCTAAGAGTTCTACATCTTGATCCATAGGCAGCAGAAGGAGACTGTGCCACTAGGCGTAGCTCAAGCATATGAGACTTCAAAGCCCACCCCCACAGTGACACACTTCCTCCAACAAGACCACACCTCCTAAAAGTGCCGCTCCCTATGGACCAAGCCTCAAACACAGGAGTTTGTGGGGGCCATACCTATTCAAACCACCTCATGACTCCTGGTCCTAAAGGTTGGGGAGTTCAAGAACAGGGTGCCAACATATCCTTGCTTCTACTGGTAGACTTGCACTTCTCCCAGTGGGGCAGGAAAGCCTAAGGGTGAGCAGGTGTGTAAAGAAGAGACAAATCCTGAGGGGCAGACTTGCTTTGCAATCGCTTGCTCTCAAGTAGGTAACCCAGTCCCAGGAAAGCAGGAAGTAGCAGGTGGAAGGTGTCAGTCATTCATGGGGTCTACAGTCCCATCATCAAGCCGTGCCCATAAGCCACAACTCCCAGTCCTGCCCGTCTCACTTACTTTAGGTATTGTTGGGACAAAGGGCCTGACAAGAGCAACTGATTCATTTATTTGGCTCACAGTCTGAGGTGATAGAGTCCACAGTGGCCGGAAGGAGTGTGGTAGCATCTGTTGGACATAGCTAGTCACTTAGCATACCCTGGCAGGAAGCAGAACCATGAGCCCTGCCTTCTCTTTTTCATTCATTCCTGGATCCCACCCAGTCCATGGAATAGTGTTTCTTGCCTCAATCAGCCTGATCGAGCAAATCCTTCACAGATACACTGAGGTTCATTTCCATGATGATTCTAAACCCCGTCAAGCTGACAGTCATGATTAACCATTACAGCCACATTGAAAAATTATGCTTTAATGTAAGACAAACCACAGAAGACCTGAAACCTAGATAGTTCAACCAAATCCCTCCTGGGGACTTTTATTAGTCTGAAGCAGAGAAAGTGACTCATTTCTGCTTCATCAGTAAAAACAGGAAGTCCCCTGGAACTACCAGCAGCAGCAAGGCAGTGCTGTGGAAAGGTGTCTCAGAAAATGAAGGGCAGAAGTTGCTGCTTCTGCTCTGATCTGCTGGTTCCTGGTCTCCCCTGTGCCGACTTCTGCTTGACCTTGGAAGCTGCAACTTCCTGCCCATCCCTAAGGTGGCTCCGTGAATGAAGTTTTCTTTTGCTTTGTATTATTTTAAGTGAGACTTTTTCTCCATGAAAGCCAGAGGCTTAGGTAAACATGCACATTACTTTTAAGGAGCGATGGAGGAACAATAATTTTTTATTCACACGAAGCATGGGGCTCACATCACCTGCTCTGGATACGGCCACTGCCTTCTCCCTCAAATGGTCTGGAAGGAATCAGAACAGGTGTTCGGTGCTGTGGGAACATGAGTCACATCTGAGGGTCTGTTTCTCACTGTCTGTCTGGACCAAGGTTTCCCAGTTAAACATGATGGATGGAGAACTCTGACAAAGAGAAGTTACTGGTTTCCTAGCATCCATTACTAGCATCCATTCTCTGGCCTGGCTGATTGCTGTTCACTGTGCATCTGTGACCAATTGGAGCTGACTCTGGCTAGCTCAGCCCCATGGGAGGCAGGGACAAGGGTTCCTTCCTTACCTTTTCCAGTCTGCCTCTGACTGTCTGTCTCTGGTTTTTATTTTCTCTTGCCTCTTTGGTTGTAATATAACCTTAGTTTTTTTTCCTTAAAAAGTATTTTTAATTATATGTATATGCTTGTATATGCACATGTGAGTGCAGTACCTGAAGAGGCCAGAAGGGGGTGTTAGAGCTAGAGTTCCATGTGGTTATGAGCAGTGTGACTGTAA
Organism: Microtus ochrogaster; assembly: GCF_000317375.1. Lineage (NCBI taxonomy): Eukaryota > Metazoa > Chordata > Mammalia > Rodentia > Cricetidae > Microtus > Microtus ochrogaster. The sequence goes on along the minus strand of NC_022009.1, from coordinate 124,669,184 downwards.
GTGATAGGAACCAGACTCCAAACCTCTCTAAGAACAGTAAGTTCTCTTAGCTGCTCAGCCATTTCTTCAACACCCAGCCCCTTTAAAAAGGATTTTCATCTAGCCTTTGTTTAATTTGTCGAGTTAGAGGATGTTCTAAGAACATTTATCCTCATCTTTCCACCTTGTTCTCTCTGCTCATGCTCCAGCTCCACTTAGAACATGAACCCTGCTGCTAACTCATTTGGCTGCATCCCCAGATGCATCCACCTCAGCTGCCCTAGGGCAGAGTATTGGACAGTAAAGAAAGGGTTAACCAGCTTAGCATCATCATAGCAAAGTTGCCTGCTGATGTCAACTAAAGAAAAGGCCCATGTGGCCCCGAGTTTGGAGGCTCTACTTCATGACTGATTGGCAGCATTGCTTTGGGCTTGTGATGAGACAGCACATGTCAGGCACACCTGGCAGAGTAGCACTGCGTACGGCATGGCCAAGAAGTACCAAAGCATGAGGGTGCGGCCAGGGCCCACCAGCCCTTTTGAAGGCCATACCTGGAGCCTCACCGAATAAGACCCACCTCTTAGAGGTCCTGCCACCTCCCAGTAGCACTTTCCTGGAGACCAAGCCTTTAACTCATGGGCTTCTGGGGACAGTCCCAATTCAACCGTGGCAGTTGGAGAAGTGCTCATTGAAGGGGAAGAGCAATCGGTGGCCACTCCAATAGACTGGAGATACTTCCATGCAGGAAAGAGATGGATGGGTCCCACAGTTTACTGTCTTGCTCCATCGACTGTCTCAGTTGGTCTCACCCTTATTTAGTGATGACCAACACCGTAAGAACTATTTAAAGGACCTCTTGTTGTTGTTGTTCTTTTGAGACAAGGTCTGGCTAGCCTGGAATGGGCTATGTAGCTCAGATTTACCTCCAGCTTAGCATCCTCCTGTGTCATTTTTCCCCTCCCAGGAGCTGAGAATAGGGGAGTGTGCCACCAACTCAGCTAGTACCTTTCAAAAATATCTCTTTTTGCCCAGACAATAAACAATTCTTGTCTTGTGCTTATTCTAGTACTTAAAATGGATCATCTCCCTTTTTATAAATAAAACATATTTCTCCAAAAAAGGGAAGTTCAAAACTAAGGCAAAATGTGATATTTTAATGATCTTCTGGCTCCGTCTTAAATGTTCCCTTTCCTTTCAAGAGTGAGACACTTTATTTCTACTGCCTTTTGGGTATTAATTACTAATTGCTAATTAGTCTGATCATTCTCTGCCTCCCTCTATACTGTATTTGCAGTCACTAAAAACAAAATATAAATACAATAGGGAATTTAAAACAAAGATAGGGCAGGGCAGTGAAGGCACATGCCTTTAATCCCAGTACTCAGAGGTAGACCGATCTCTCTGAGTTTGAGGCCAGCCTGGTCTACAGAGCTAGTTCCAAGTAGCTAGGGCTACACAGGGAAACCCTGTCTCAAGAAACAAATCAAACAAACGAACAAAAAAACAAAAAATAAATTAATTAAATAAAGAAAGTCCAGGCACGGTGGTTGGTGCATGTCAGCACCCAAGAGATGGAGGCAGGAGGATTAGGAATTTAAAGTCAGCTTTAGTTACAAGATGAGTTCTAGGTCAGTGAGGCTTTAAGAGACCCTATCTCAGCAAACACATAAAGCTAAGGAATGGAGCCCTTTCCTTAGTGAGGTGGTTCCCCCCTGTAACCCCAACACTCAGGAGGCAGAGGCAGAAAGTTCTCTGCAAGTTTAAGGCCAGCCTGGTCTACTTGGCGAGACTGTCTCAAGCATGAAAACAGGAAAGATTAAAAGAGAAGGGAAAAACAAGACCTGGCAAAGGTCTCATTGGGAAAAGACACCTGATGCCAGGCCCGATGACCTGAGTCTGATCCCTGGACCTACAGGAAAGGAGAGAACCAACCAGCCAATAAACAGTGAGAATGGCCTTGGGATCCAAACCGAAGCTGAGGGAAATGAAAACCAGGAAGTGGGACAGAAAATGAGCAGAATGGTGTCGGCCATAATAGACAGTGGAGGCTGCCTGGGTGCTCCGTAACTAACACAGACTCTTCATACAAGTCACTGGACTCCCGTGACTGGTGGGAGCCCCTCTGTCAGGCACCTTTTAAGACACAGAGGCTGCAAAGACTTGCTCCTACCCTTGAGGTATAACACTCAGCATTCGGACCTTCTGGGCGGAGACCATGCGAAGCTCTGTGTTTCATTGGCCTATAAGCCCTCTGCGCTGTGGTTCTTGCCTCGTGCAGTTGGTGAAACTAGTTTTACCACTTGGAGCACATGATTACTGGACTAGGAAACTGGGTCCAAGACAAAGACAACCACGTAGATGCCGGACTCTGGGGAGGTCAAATAGCCCTGACCGCTTGGCATAAGTTTACCTGACAGGTTTCCTGCAGACTGCAGGCAGACACACCAATTTGGGGAGATCATTTTTTCTCAGATGCTTGCAATGACACCCCTACTCTCTCTCTCTCTCTCTCTCTCTCTCTCTCTCTCTCTCTCTTCATGACCTTAATGCTCCTCTCATTGACTGGTCCCAGCTTATGTCTTCTCCCCTTTGAACTTGTGTTGGTCTCTGTAGCTACCTCAATACTGTATGACAGAGGCCATGCCACAAGACTTCTGAGACTAACTAATGTTAAAATGTCACACATTTCCACATTGTTCTCTTGGGACACTCACTCTTGGAATCCCGCAGCCACAATCTGAAAACACACAGCATGGCAAGGAAATCCCATACGACAGGATGAAGGGCCTGGCTCGGTTTCTATCCAACGGTCAGCCTTACTCACATAGTAAGTTATCTGAGAATGCAGCGTGCAGCCTGCAGCCTGCAGCCTGCTCAGCTGATCCCATGGGAAAGAGAAGGAGCCGTCCTCCCTAGACTCCACATCTGTGGGCAAAAGAACCCACCGCTACTCTGAGTTACCAGGTTTTGAGGTGGCTAGTTAGCATCAGGTGTCTGAAATTCAACGCCAACTGAGCTTTATTGACTTGGGATGTGTGAACGCTAAATGTATCCAGAGGCAGGCCACCTGAAGCCAGGATAAAGCCTAGCTTTCATGCTTTCCGCAAGTCTTATGCATAAGGCAGCTGGGGGCTCTAAAAGCCAGACTGTGGCTGTGAAAGACGTGCTATTTTGTGCTACTTAAATTCTTGCAAATTCTCGCACTGAACACCTGCTCCTGCGAGTGTCTTGGCATGCCTCTCCCCTGTACCCGATGTCTTCCTGCCTTTCATTCTCGGAAGAGGGCGTTTGTTTTCCCCCTGATTTCCAGACTCCTAATAGTGTGTAGGTCCAAGAAATGGGGTTTGTTTGTTCTCTCTCTCTCTCTCTCTCTCTCTCTCTCTCTCTTTCTCTCTCTCTCCCGCTCTCATTCTGCGTGCGTGTGTGTGTGCACAGGCACATGCATTCGTGCATGTATTTGTGCAAGTACAGTGTATGTGTATAGTGTATATGCACATATGTGCCCAGGTGTGCAGGCCAGAGGAGGATATCAAGGATCCTGCTCACTACTTCACTCCCTTGAAACAGGCTCACTGAACCTGGAGCTAGGCCAGTGGCCAACAAGTCCCAGCTACCCTTCTGTCAGCACCCGCATAGTGCTGGGTTACAGGTATAGATAGCCATGAGTGTTAGGATTTGAACCCAAGCCCTCATGCTTGATCAGCAAATACTCTTGTCCACTCCTCCCCGCCCCCAGGAATTAGGTTTTATCACTGCTGTTCTAAGTTGAGGCTGTTTGTACAGCATGGTTTATTTGCTTATTTATTATTATTATTACTACTACTACTACTATTGGTTTTTAAAGATAGGGTTTCTTTGTATAGCCCTGGCTGTCCTAGAACTTGCTGTATTGGCCAGAACAACACAGACTCAGAGATCTGTGCACCTCTGCCTCCTGAGCGCTGGGATTAAAGGCGTGTGCCACCACCTCCTGGGCTGGGCAGCATGACTTAACACTTCTCGTCCTGGGGTTCTGCCTTCTCTCTCTGTCATCCTACCACCTCTGGCACTTATTTCAAGCTGTGTTCTGGAGGTGTCAGTGACCAGACTGATGAGCATTGTTCTAGTGTTTACTCTTGGAAGGAAAGGACAATGGAGTGTTCAAAACTCAGGTCAACAAAGAGTCTTCTGTACCCAGCCACCGTGCAGACTGGTTGACCAGAGATGTGGGTGGGGTTGCTTCACCGGATCAGGAGAAAGACTCTCAACAGCTGCTGACCTGCTTGGGAGGCTCACCCTTGGACCCATTCCTTTTGTTTCCTTGTGACTGGGGCTCCAGGCCATCCTTTCAGAGCATGAGCAACCCAGAGGATAAATGTCCTGCACTGGGAGAGGTGAGAGACTTAGAAGAATGCAGATTCTCGAAAATCAGACTCATCTTTCATGTGTAGGAAACAGTTTGCTTATTTTAAGATTTTATTTATGCTCTTGGCCATTCTTCCAAGTGTAAGATGGAATCTCAGAGTTGTTTTGATTTGCATTTCTCTGATGGCTAAGGATGTTGAGCATTTTAAGTGTCTTTCAGTCATTTTAGATTCCTCTGTTGAGAGTTCTCTGTTTAGGTCTGATGATAACTTATTTTGGAGAAGATGTGGGATAAAGGGAACACTCCTGAATTGCCAGTGGGAGTGTGGTGATTTCTCAGAAAATTAGGAAACAACCTACCTCAAGATTCAGCAATATCACTTTTGGGTATATCTGAAGGAAGCTCAATCATGCCACAAGGACATGTGCTCAACTATGTTCATAGCAGTATTGTTTGTCAGAGCCAGAACCTGGAAATGACCTAAATGCCCCTCGACCAAAGAATGGATAAGGAAAATATGGTACATTTACACAATGGAGTACTACACAGCAGAAAAAAATAATGAGGTCTTGAAATTTGAGGGCAAATGGATGGATCTAGAAAATACCATATTGAGTGAGGTAACCCAGACCCAGAAAGACAAATATCATATGTACTCACTCATAAGTGACTTTTAGACATAATGCAAAGAAAAACCAGCCTACAGTTCACAATCTCAGAGAACCTAGACAACAAAGAGGACCCTAAGAGAGACATACATGGATCTAATGTATATGAGAAGTAGAAGAAGACAAGATCTCCTGAGAAAATTGGAAGCATGGGCACCATGGGAGAGGGTAGAAAGGGAGGGGAGAGGAAGAAAGGAGATGATATATAGCTCAATAAAAACAATTTTAAAAAAGAAATACTCTAACTCTTTCCCCCCCAAAAGATTTTTATTTATGCATATGTGTCTGAATGGATGTCTGTGCAGAGGTCAGAAGAAGGTGTCGGATCTCCTGGAACTGAAATTATAGGCAGTTGTGGTCCAACCGATATAGGCACTGGAAACAGAACCTAGGTCTTCTGCAAGATAGACAAGCAGCTTTAACTGCTTAGCATTGTTCCAGCCCTGGGAAACAATGTTTTTAAATATTTATTTATTTATTTATTTATTTATTTATTAT
>NC_022009.1:124659676-124663100 GCF_000317375.1 Microtus ochrogaster | reverse complement strand
GTTACATTGTTTGATCCAGGCTGATGTGTTACATTGTTGGGTCCAGGCTGATCTGTTACATTGCTGTGTAGAGTCTGATGGAGACAGGGAGGAAACACACTGCGGGTTCTAGGGTCTGCTGGGATGAACAGCATCACTGATTGAGGTTTGGGAGGACTCTTCCTGCTTACTGTCAATGCTCCAACTGCTCTTTGTATATGTGTCCCATTCAGCATGTCTTCATCCTATCTACACCTTATGAATCTGTCAATTCAGTCTCATTCAGTTATAACATCAAGGTGTTTAATACAGAGTTTGGATGAAGCCATGAAGAAGAGTCAATCATTAAGAAAGAGAGAGGTTTGAGCTCTAGTATTCTTTTCATTTTTACTAAAAATATTTTAAATTACATTTCCATAAACACAGTTCATTCATTCAAATAAAGATGTTTAGCAAAAAAAGGATAAAGACAAGAATAATGTTATCTTACAGAGATGTAGAGAACCAAGTTTGGGAGCTAGGTGACTTTAGATAAAGCAGATTCTGTTCTAAAAGAATGCTTGGGACGGGATTGTCTCATTTATTAAAGAGGTGCGTGTATCAAAGCAGTGCGATCCTGAGGGTAACCGTTTCATTTACAGCCACAGGATCGTATGAATTTTCCTTAGCAAGATGCACAATGAGCCCTTTACCTCTTGCAAGCAGCACATTTTGTAAACACGGTGTTAGCCCGTATAGTGATACCCATCAGCGGGTGTGGAAGCAAAGCCATGACAAGCATCCCTTCTCCTATTTCACAGTTCTTCATTTTTAAATTAATTTAGAAATCCTTTTCAACCTATCACTGCTGAGTGAGCAACTTAGCATACTAATCCATGTGCTCTTATTTACTTTAAATAAAAAAAAACATTAAATGTCCCCAAAGGTGACTGGAGAGATGGCTCAGGGCTTAAGAATGCTGGGTGCCTTTCAAGTGGATCCAGGTTTGATTCCCAGAACCTACATGGGAGCTTTTAACTCTGTCTGTGATTCTGATGTTAGAAGACCTCATGTCCACTTCTGGTGTCCATGGGCACCTCACTCTTGGTGCACAGACAAACGTGTAGGCAAGACCCTCATGCCCATAAAATCAAAATCAACTAAAAAATAAAGTTTTAAAAATGAACATGAGAAGAGAATCACACACACACACACACACACTTATACCAACACTGATAATGCCTCTATCATAAAAAGTGTTACAATGTATCATTCTGACATGTAAGACAAGAGAAGACCTAATTTCAATTCATCTTAAAACGTTGATGAATTTACAAATCAGTTCTTTTTTTTATTTTTATTTTTATTTTTTTTTTGATTTTCGAGACAGGGTTTCTCTGTAGTTTTTGGTGCCTGTCCTGGAACTAGCTCTTGTAGACCAGGCTGGCCTCGAACTCACAAAGATCCTCCTGCCTCTGCCTCCCAAGTACTGGGATTAAAGGCATGCGTCACCACCGCCCGGCTACAAATCAGTTCTAATCAGTAGCCATGGGACAATTTTCCTGTCCTTGCTGCCATTTTCCTGCAGTGCTAGGGTGGATCCTCTGGCTGTGCTCACGCCAGGCAAGGGCTCTGCCACTGACCCACATCTCCAAGTGGGCAATCCTTTAAACAAAAAAGCCTTTCTTATTTACATGCGTCTGTGCATGTGTGTGTGTGCAAGCACCACGGTACACATGTGGAGGTCAGAGAACAACTTTCAGGACTCAGATGGTCAGAGCTGGTGTCAAGGGCTTTGACTCTCCTCCCAGCCACCCCACCGGCACTGGATAGTTCTTATGTAAGGGGCTACAGCCTAGGATATGTACATTGCTAGGACAGAGGCAGGTGAGGCTCTTCTCTAACTTATGGCCATCTGACCTAACTGATCTCCTAAAGAACCAGTTTAGCTGCTTGTAAAATGAAGGAGCTGAACACAGCCCTTTCTAGTGAACCGTAAGTCCAAGATGTACGTGGATATGCACTGATGGGTTAAATTACCACTGATATATTGCATTATTATTATTGTTGTTGTTGTTGTTATTACTAAATGCCTACAATCCCCGTGATTCCAAAAGCCGGCCTTTTAATCACGCAGTCTTAAGGCTTCTGATACTATTTTAGAATTTCGGCAATTTCTTCTGAGACTAACACAATGATTACTTTCCACTGAAACAGATGCTTATTTCGTGGTAGCTGCACGTCGTCCATTCTTCACATGCAAACCCAAGGAGGAAAATGGAAGAATGTGCTCTGGTGGCATTCACATATCCACTTATAGAGCACCAAAGGCCGAGGAGAACAGTGAGATGGGCTGAGAAGGGCGAGCCCTCCTGCGTCTGCTCACCAATCCAAGTTCAATCATAAAGAAACAAACACCCTCCACCTGCGGCTGTGTTCAACAGTTCTAAGTTGTCCTTCTGATCTCAGACAATATCAAGTACTTTGGTTTAGGTGTTTAATTTCTCAACCTATTTCAGAGATTAGAGTATTACAGAGGTCATGGTTTTGTACATATTGATTACTACATCCCGAGAACGACGTGTTGTTGAGAAAAGGTAACAGGATTAACAGCATCCTGAAATGAAGCACCAGGAACCTAGAAGCAGTAAGAATGAGGAGGGAAGTCAGATTTCAGCATCAGATAATACAGAGCCACGGCAACGACAAGGAGAACCTGAAAAGACCAATGGCTCGGGCAGCTGGTTGGCTGGGTTTTGCAGTTGCCGGCAGGTTAGACTGCTGCCGGTCCTCAGTAGGCTACAGGCGTTCCTCTGGCCGTTGTGCTTGTAGCACTGTCTGTAAGGGGAGCTGCTCCTAGCTGCTTATTGTAGCTATTAAAAGAAAACCCCAGCATGCTCCCTGAGTGTCTTCAGAATGTAAAAAGTCATGTGTGCTAATTGAATTCAGTATAAAATGTCAATGTTTTCCCCACAACATGACTTCAGCATTGTCTTCCCAGTGGGAAACCGTGTCTTATCACCACAAGGCTTAGAGTTTGCACTAATTCTCACAGAAGATGAAACTAGCACCCACATTTTGTTTACTCAACATAAGGCCTTTTTCCAGAGATGGTGCCAATTGTTGTTTTTTATAACCCAATTGCAAGATCACACTGAAAGTTTTTTGTTTAACTTTCCCAGTTATATTGATATTATTCCCACTGCTAGAGCTCTGCAAGTCAAGGAAAGTGCATGCCGCCCATGGAGGCCAAGGATGATCCGACTATGTCCATGCATGTGGGTAGTAATGCCCGTCCTGGAGAGAAGAATGCATGCCACCCGTGGAAGTCTAGGTGGAGGCCAAGGTTGATCAGGACTGTGTCCATGCATGTAGGTAGTAATGCTCATCCTGGAGAGAGGAATGCATGCCACCCGTGGAGGCCAAAGTTGATCCGATTATGTCCATGCATGTGGGTAGTAATGCC
>NC_022009.1:124644256-124659516 GCF_000317375.1 Microtus ochrogaster | reverse complement strand
TGTCCATGCATGTGGGTAGTAATGCCCGTCCTGGAGAGGAGTCACGGCACTGAGATCTGCAGATGGCCTGTGTAGGGTGGAGCACTCAGCTGCCACTTATTCTCAGCACCGTGAACAGCTGTGGGTTTCTGCATTCAGTGCCAGCCACTGCTGAGAGAAGCTTCTCTGGTTAAGGCTAGGAGTAACGTGTGTTTCTGCAGATGCTCCAGGTCAGATACCTCCCCCTTTGCCTGTAGAGGAAAGAATTCTTGCGGGAGAGGGGGCAGAAAAACTGTTAGAGCCAGAAGACGGGGAAGAGGGTTGTGAAATCCTCTTTTTTGACTTGGCACAGCAGGGCAGCCATGACCTCACGGTGCCTATGACTGCCTACACAAGACAGTCAATTAACAGGCAATCAGAGACTGAAGAACTATTGACTACCCAGGAATCCTTGGGGACAGTCATTGTTTTTAATTATATGCTCACTTAAGAACCCACTTGTTCCAAACCCCGGGTCCCACAGATAATCCTGGTTAAACTCAAGGTGTCTCAAAACAAACAAAACGGCAAGTGTGGGCAGGAGACTTGGGGAGAGGGATGGGTGGGAAAGTACTAGAGAGAGTGAGGGTCACAGTAATCAGAATGCACTTCTTCATATGGGAACCTGTCAAAGAACAAATTCAATACGCTTATTTTTTTTTAAAAAAAAAAGAGTCACAAATGGAAATTTTTACATATTTATTGAAACGAGTTTCCAAAGAAATTCTCCCAGGCAATGTTATCAACCTACTTTGCTTTAAAAAGAAGCGCACCAAAACATGTGTCTTTAAAATGGTTCTTTGTTTTTGGTTTTTGGGTTTCTTTTGAGTAAGGTCTGACACAGTCCAGACTAACCACAAACTCCCTCTGTGGCAGAGAATGACCTTGAACTTGTAGGAATGACCTTCCTGCAGCCAGCTAAGAACTGAACCCAGGGCTCTGTGTGTGGGGGGCAAACAATTCCCAAGTGGGATATATTCCCTGCCCATCTTTATTTTAAAATCTGATTTGTTCTGATTGGTTATCCAGCTCGAACAAACTGATGAGGTTTTTATTTCTATTAATACTGTAAAAGATAAATTTTTTAAAAGAATTCTTGGAGGGCTGGAGGGAATGGGTAAGGACACTGACTATCCTTCCTGAGGTCCTGAGTTCAATTCCCAGCAACCATGTAGTGGCCCACACTCATCCACAATGAGACCTGATTCCCTCTTCTGTTGTGTGGGCACACAAGCAAATGGAGCAGTCATATATATAGGTAAATAAGTTTTTTAAAAAAAGAATTCTTGGAATTGTCATATACATATGCTGTGCTCTGACTGTTTAAAAATAAAGATTCAGGATCCTAGGGTTAACTTGACCGCTTGACCCATGCTAATATCATGAGTCTTGCCAGAGCAAACTAGCTCTATAGAAAGTTCCTGTGCACTGTGCAGCTAGAGAATCCAACACAGTTCTCAGATGTAAACCCAACATCTTGCAGGTCAATTGGTTTCTTTGGGAGTTTGAGGTTATTTAGCAGATTGGATGAGAATTTCATTATCAACTCACAAAACACTGCTTTATCCAGAGTAACAGTCCAAGACCTCGGGCACTTCTGAGGACTTCCGAAGTTTGATATTGGACAGGATTAGATCAAGGTCAAAGGCCTGGGTAATCAGTGAGGATCTTAGACAGCCCAAGAAAGAGGGAACTAGACTTTTCAGAGAAAGACAAGCAAATTTCAGGGAACAGTCGTGGGCAGAAGAAAGGATGAACAATGATGGATCAGACAGCAGCATTTGCTGGGTGAATGTCTGAGAATCGGGGCAGGTTACAAATTGATTGTGAATGTCCAGGGGCAGAGACAGAGCCATGTCAGAACGCTGAGGGCATGACAGACCAATCTGTTGAGGATGCACTGTCGAACATTGTCCTTTGTCAGAGCAAAGTCCCAGGACAGCGGAGGAGCCAGGATCCCATGCAACCAGAGTTGTCTTCCACCCTAGCCTGCAGTTCTGCCTATAAAATTATCTGCATAGCTCAGAAGGCAAGAGCTCGATGAAGGGGCCTCAAGGAGGCAGAAGGCACCCCGTGGAGCATGAAGGTAGCTTTTCAAACACAGACTCCAAATTCAGCAGCAAAAAGTTCAGTTAGCTTCATCTCCCCTCGGTTTATACGTGGTTAGCAGAATAAAATTCTCATTCTTTGTTTCTTTCCTGGAATAAAATACCAAACATCCCAGGAGAGCTAAGGACTCAATTTGCTAGATGACTTTTCAAAGGTCAGAGCTAGAAAGCTAAGGAGTAAATGGGACTGGCTTGATGGAGGAGAAGATATTAGTGAGCCCTTCTGCATTTCATGCCAGCGTTTTTAGCACAAGGATGTCCAGGAATCTCATGTAGAATGTCTTCTCTCATGGCCTGATAGCCACCTCCCGGAGTGTTGTGTGAGGGCTGGGGACTCTTCCCAGCTCTACAGGAAGAGCCATAGCATGCAGGAGAGACTGCAGAGCACAGCAAACCGCAGCTGCCACAGGTACAGATCTATCTTGTTCACCCTTGAGAATCTCCACAATGATCTCAGCCTGCATGCATTCCATGCAGCGTGCCCGTACAGGACAGGCCTGTGGGATGAGACAAGATCAAAACAACAGCTTTGAGATGTTGCAAGGTGATCTTGGTGGAGAGGGAAAATGTTGCTTCTCTCTTTAAAGATGGTCATTTCTTCTACCCAGTTTTCAAAGGTGACTGAGATGTGGCTGAGTGTGGCTAGGTGCAAGTCTACGAGCCACTCAAGGGTCTTCCGTGAGGGCTCTGCCCTTCCTTGCTGTATTTCCTTAGCAGGTGAGAAACAAGCTCAACAGCCCCCTGAGATAGTGTGGATACGAAACACTTGCTTTGTTCGGTGTCTTCTCTGTGACGTGGCATGACATGAGGAAAGTCCCAGAAGAACAGAGTCGACCTGTCAGAGGACATGAATAACGAGACCATGTCATCCAAAGCCGGGAGGTAGTGCGGTGACCCAAAAGAAGACCAGCTTCTTTATTGGAATCCTTAGAAGTGAAGCAGACCAGTGATGGCGACTTAAAGGTGATCACAATGAGTGAGGAGGGGACACCCACTGATCAGAAGTACTCCTTCTGCACCCCCTGGCGGGTAGCCAGGCCTTTCCTAGGACTAGTCCCTGGGATGTCATCGTCTGAAGGGGGGTGGTGGAAGAAACAGTAAAAGGGTCTTGTGTCTACACTGATTTGGAACGAATGGAACTTGTCTCCTCTTCATCTTCCCGTGGCAGGCCCAGCAGGTGCCCTCAGGGGGTGTGCTCTTGGAGAATACCAACACCGCTCAGATTAGGACTCACTGTCGCTGGAAGAGAAACACAGAACAGAACAATAGCACATCTCCAAGAAGCCAGGGAAAGATGCTCCCTCGATTGCAGAGGCAACTCAGGAGTCTAAATGATCAGAAAGCCAGCAGTGTTTACCTTACAACTTCCCAAATAAAGGGCAGTTTGAATTTTATATTTGATTCTTAAAAAAGAAATTCTTGTACACCAATAGACAAACCCTAGCTCTCCCCAAACCCCTCCCCAGTGACGGGGGAACCAGATGGAGTTGGGGGCTCTCCCATTTAATTAAATCTAATCCCATTCCCCATGAATAGATGCCAAATATCTTTTCAAAAACAAACAGACAAACAAATAAAACACACATGTGCTGTTTTCCCTTCAGTTTGTGGTCCTGGCTTGTTTTCAACAGTGCGTCTTGTTCAAGCCCACAGAGGGGCCGGGGCATGATCTCTGCACCAGGCAGAAATCCATCATAGGTATCTTGGGGTGTGAATGGTTGTAAGCTATGGACCGGGTCATTGAACATAACCATGCTATTGGCTAACTCATGCTTCTTTGGTTTTCCGGTTTCTAGTTTGGCTATCTTTGTCCAATATCTGACTTCACAGCTTTTCCCCAGTATGGCAGGAAGCCACTTGCTTATCCTGGAGAGCAGGCAGAGCCCTGCTTCTTGCTTCCTGCTTCTCCTCTGGGTTTGCTGTCCTCTCTGCTACATTCCAGTGCACCTCTAGGTTTGTCAACTCTACTTCCACGGAAGGGCATGAATGACCACAGTGGGCAGTTGAGCTCGCTCTCCTTGGCCCTCAGGTATGTGCATTGTACTGCAGTCTTCCAACTCGGTCTACAGAGGCTCAGCAAAGCACTGTGTATTAGCTTGAGTTTACACCTGCAGTCAGCAATTACAGCCTGGGAAACAGCAGGAATTGTCTCAGAAAAACAAACAAAACAACCACAATAGATGATAGATCAGTCGATAGATAGATGTGTCCTTGACAGGGGAGCGAGACACAATTCTCTCCCTCACTTCCACCTCTCTCCCTCCCCACTCTCTCCCCCTCCCTCTCCCTCTCTCTCCCCCTCCCTCCTTTACTCCCCCTCCCGTGTGTGTGTGTGTGATTGTGGGAACAAGGGAAGCATGGAAGAGGGAGAAGGGGGGCAGAACTGTATCCGATGCACTGATGCAGGGGAATAAAGCAAAGAATGACCTCTAGAACAAAACTTATTAAATGTGGACAATGAACAGAATTCCTCTCCTGTGGAGTATAACTCACTGACAGAAAGCATGCTTACTACACGGACTCTCAAGTCTGTTGCTTGTCTTTGATCACCAACATCCCCTACACGCTAAAGGAGGAGTATTCTCCAAGAGTTAGGTACTAACAAACCTTTAATCACGTCATTCTGAAAAGCTCAAAGGGAGTGTGTGAAGGTTTCATTTCTTGGAAACAGAGTGGTAAGAAGACAGCATTGCTCAGGGAAGAAGGCCATCCCTGTGGAACAGAAGTCCCCAGATGGTACGTTCTCCTTTTTTTTTTTCTCAGAAAAGTCCGTTTTAATACAAGGTACGGCATGTTACAGAATGCACTATTTCATATATGCTAAGAAGGCATAATGCCACCTGTACAAACTCACGAGAGGTAAAAATTGCCTTTACAGGATCCTGTTCTGGGGGAGACAAAAGACCATGGCTTGTTAAGGTTCCCACACCCTTGCAGCCCTCGTAGAAGGGACACTTAGGTGTCAACTGGCTATTGGGCTTGCCAAGTGGTTCTTCAGTGCACCACGTCCTTAGTTTCACACATGATGTCAAGCAAAGAAAGCAAAGAGGTCAGGGTATCAGCAGATGCAGAGGGGGCATGAGTGAGCAGAGGGGCAGGGTGGTGTTCAGCGGGCAGCACGAGGCTTGGTCTCCAGAGCTTCCAGCATCCCAGGTGGATGCAGAGAAGACACAGACCTAGGCTGTGCTCATTCTACGTTCTCCTTTTTATGACGTTATCTAGCAAGACCCTCTCATCTGTAACACTGAGCTTTGCCCAATGGTTTTAGCAGAAATGGTTTTCAAAATTATTTGTAAAACCAGTCCATGTTTGTTTTTTTAATTGGAAAATATAGGCCTGGGGATGTAGCCAGCCAGTGGTAGAATTCTTGGCTACCACATGCAAGGTCCTGGGTTCTATCTCCAGCAAGCCTGACTCCCAGAACAGAATAAAGACACCAGAACCTTCACTATAGCTAGTACCGCGCCGTTTGTGCTCCCGAACATTTTTTCTATTCTAAAGATATTTTCTTCTTTGATCAAAAATAGGATCTTGATATGCACATTGTTCTGTAATCTATCTTTTCCACTCCTGGTCACACAGGGTGGGGTACGGTTTAGGGGTGTGGCTCTTCCTAGCACACCTAAGGCTCAATCCCAGCACTGCAACCCACAGAGTAAAACCTCCCCCATCTCTCCCATCTCCGCCTTCCTTTTTAGTAGCTACACAGAGACCTATTAACCCATTAAATATTTTTTAAAATGAGGCTTAGGAATTCAGTACAATAATAGGGTGTTTGCATACACTGAAGCTTTAAATTCAATCCCCAGTACTAAAGAAAGAAATGAAGGAGGGAAGAAGGAAAGACAACTAGAAAAAGATCCATAGAACAACAATAATACCCATCTCTAACCAATACTTATAACTTCTTATAATATATATTATAACTAACTCTTTAGGCTATTTCTAATTTTAACTTTTATGAACACTTCCAATTCCCTTTGCATAAGTCTCTACAAGAGGAATTTGGGGTGTGTGTGGGGGGGAATTTTTGGCGCTTTCAGACCCATTGTTAAATGTTCTCTTTTTTTTTCTTTGAAGACCTACCGGGTTCTCTGTGTAACAGCCCTGATTACCCTGGAACTCACTGTTATAGACCAGGCTGGCCTCAAACTCACAGAGATCCATCTACCTCTGCCTCCTGAGTGCTGGGATTAAAGATGTGAGCCACCACCACCTGGATAAATGGTCCTTCTTCTAAGTGAAAAAGCTTTTATATTTACTTTACCTGTGCTTTTGCTTAGCTTTTTGTTTACTTTTTTATTACGAAGAAGAATATACTTTTTCAAACACTGATTGGTAATTTCAATGTTGCTAATTTACTTCTTGATAAACTTTGCTCCTATATAAACTAAGTTGATTATCTTTTTACTGGTTTAGGTAGGAAGAATAATTTGATTCATTATCTATCATTCAAATCATCTCCAGCTTTTAATTTTTGTTCTAATTTTTTGTTTTGTCTTCTTCGAGGAGGGGTCTCATCTGTGGCTGCTGTGTGGCAGTTTCTTCTGAGAGGAAAACCTTCCGTCTTGGAGGAAAGTCAGTTAAAGCCCACAATGTTCAATGGGAGAAAGGACAGCACGCTAAAGGGAGGTGAAACATCCCATCCTGCAGGAAAGTTTATCAACACTGCAAGTTAACAAAGGCTTCAGGAAGCTCCCCAAACTGACCAGATTCAGTGGGCCCCTTCATCCTCAAGCATGTAAAAGCAAAAAGGACACTGGAAGACACTCAGACCAGCTGCGCTCCAACCTGTGGAGCTGCCTACAGGCTGTGCCTCCAGGTTCCCAGCTTTTGTGAGCTGTCACCTTTGCTGGGGTGGGCTTTGGTGATGCAGCTGTCTCTGAGTCACTCTGCTTCTGTAAATAACCCTAGGAAAACTCCCGGGTCCACCAGTTTGGACCTCTGTGGTATCCTCACTCTGGTCAATCATCTGGTCAGTCATCAGTTCCCTGTCTGGAGCAGGTAGATGCTGTCCACCCGTCCTGAGAACAGTCACACACACCAGGAGCCCAGGCTGCTCCAGAACTCACTCTGTAGATCAGGTTAACCTTGAACTTGTGTGCTTCTTCTGCCTCTGCCTCCCAGGTGTTAGGACAGCAGGCATGTACCACCATGCCACCATGCCAGGCTATTTATTTTGTTTTGCTTCTTTTTCAAACAGGGCCTTAACTCTGTAGATTATCCTTGAACTGACAGTGACCCTCCTGCTTCAGCTGCCTGGGTGCTGATTGCAGGTGTGAGCTGTCACATTCAGCTCTCCATTAACGACTCCCACCTGGTGCCAGGGGAACCATGTTTAGTCTCTAGAGTGGTCCCCATGAGTCTCCTGACATCTGGCCCCAGCTCACATCCTGCCTAATCTGTGCATGGTCACTTTCCCAAACAAAATGTGCACCGGGACTTACTTGTAAAAGATCGGATTGAATTTGAAACGATAAGTTCACATTATTGTTGAAAAGAAAAGTATTGTCTCAGGACCCCCAAGACCAAGTTCTCAGCACAAAGGAGACTTATTTGCCCCAGAGGGACAGAGGGCAGGGATAAGAGACAAAGACAGGAGATAGAGGAGGAGGAGCGGGGGAAGGGAACAAGGGAAAGGGGACAGAGATATTTGTCTGAGAGAACAAAGAACTGTCCTGGATAGAGGAGACAGATGTGGCACATGGGGAAATGGCAGTTTATAAAGGTAAAAGCTTGTGTTAGGATGAGGTGTTTGATTTTAATTGAACATTTTAATTCAGCGATCTAAAGGGAGCTTTTGATTGGTGGGCTTCAATACTTTGATTTCTGGACCTTAGTAGTCAGCCTTAGGAGAAGGAAGTGGCCAAATATGAGAACAGACCCTGGGGTCTAGCTTTAGGAATGTCATCTAACAGTTTTAAGCAAGGCAGAGGGAATCAGGAGACGGGCAAGGCCTGCCAGAGCCGTGCTTGCCAGACCTGGGCTGGTTAGGGTCCGTTCATTTGTCTTTGATTTACGCCCCTTGGTAAAAGGACTGACGGTTTGGATCAGTGGTAAATCATGTGCTTAGCATGTGAGATTTTCTGAGTTCAATCCTCAACATCAAATAATAAATTAATCAATAAATAAATTTGTGTGTATGTGGGAACATGTGTGTATGTGTGTGTGTTCATGTTCATGGATGCTTAGGGCGTGTAAGCTGGAAGAGGTTGTCCGGCTCCACCACTCTCTGCCTCACTCTCTAAGACAGGGTTTTTCCATGAGCGTGGCGCTAGGCTGTAGGCTAGCAACCCATCACAAGTTTCCTGCTTCTGTCTCCACACTGCTGGGGTTAAAGTCAAGTGTGGGATCACACCCAGGGTTTGTACGGTGTGTCCTTGGGTCCAAGCTCAGGTTCTCATGCTCAAAAGCAAGTACATTACCTTTTGTACCCTCTGCCATACCCACCATACCCTCCCCCACCCACCGCGCCCTCCCCCCACCCACCGTGCCCTTCCACACACACCATGCCCTCCCACCATGCCCTCCCCCAACCGCCGTACCCTCCCCAGCCCCCTGTACCCTCCCCCGCCCACTGCGCCCTCCCCCACCCACTATATCCTCTCCCCTTCCAGTACATAAATATTCGAACCTTAGAAATGATTATTCTGTTCCTCTTGCTGTAGGTATTAGTGCTGGGTAGTTCCCATGTTTTTGTGACTTTTACGGTAGCTACAGTATGGGGAATACACTAACCAGTGGATTCTAAGCATAGGAAGAACACTCAATCTGACTGGAGTTTGAATCAGGGCCCAGGTACTTCCTTGCTGTGTGACCATGGGCAAGTTAACCTTCCTTAGCTCTAATTCCCTTGTCTGCTCTCATCTGCAAAGCACACCTAATAATTATCCAGCTCCTATTGTGTGGAATAATGTGAAGAACAAATGAGGGCTGAGTGTGGCCCCGAGGAAAGCATGAGAGAGGCTCTGGCCTCAGTCCTGAGCACCACACACTGAGATCCATGCCTACTGCTAATGCTTATTCTGCAGACGGAGCACTGGCTCGCTAGCTATCTGGAACAGTGCCACAAAGTCTCAAAGGCTTTAAAATGTCTGTGGAGGCGCACTTTGAATTTCTAAGGAGAAGCATTTTGTTTAGCAGTAGCGTTTACTTAACTCCTCCAAAGCAAAGTACTCATGACCTCTGGAACATCATAGAGGGCTGACAGAGTCCCAGCATAGACACAAGCTGCTTCTGCTTTGATGAGACATCAGGCTGTTCCCAGAGAGCAGCTGCCCTCCTGGCATCCTATGTGGTGTGATGTTCACCAGGTCAGTGAGTTAGTCAGAAACTTCCTCCCCACAGTCCCTCACCCTCCCACACCCCAACACCCCCACACCTCCACAACCCCCACAGTCCCCATACCTCCACACTCCAACACCCCCACAATCCCCCACCCCCACAGCCCTCCACAGTCCCCATACCTCCACACTCCAACACCCCCACAATCCCCCACAACTCCCCACAGCCCCACACCCCCACAGCCCTCCACACCCCTACACTTCCACACCCCACAGTCCCCACACCCTCATAACTCCCACAGCCCCCCACAGCCCCTCCAGCCCCTCACAGCCCCAGCACATTGGCCCAGGGCACCCCCCCCCCCACAGGCTCAGTCTTTTATTTAGTTCGATATGCTCTCTGCTGCCTCTGGTTGTTCGTCATCGCTGGGAAATGATCAAATAAGCCATGCGTTTTTAACTCTAGCAAACCCTGGAGTTCCCTGTTAAAAATACCTTGGCGAGCTGCCACCGAGCCGCAGCAAACACAATAGCGGCTCGGCGCTCAGCGGTCCTGGCTTGCCGTCATGTGCACGCGTGCAGTTTTAGAAACTTATTTCTGACAGCGACATTAACGAGCAATTTGTCTAGGAGTGTTGCGTAAACACGCGAAGAACACGGAACACCTTTCCACAGCACACACAGGAACAGAAGGACAGACTGTCAAACAGTCTTCAAGAAGGTACTTGACTGGCGTGCTGCCAGCAGAATTGGGGTGGATTCAGCTCGAGTACCTCACTTCGTAGCCGTGACTCTGTTGGTCCAGACTGGGCAGCCACCCTGTCCCCCTGACCATCCATCTGGCAGCAGGTCCTGAGCTATGGCCACAGCTAATGCAGCCCTCTCTCAAGATGGCAACACGCCATCACTAAGCCCTTCGGAGGCCTCGATGCTCTGACTCAGTTTCAGGGAGTGCAGCAATCAGTTTGGCATGAAGTCACGGAACAATTAGATGGAGCTCCTTTCTCATCGATATAAAGTCCCTTCTTCCCGACAGAGGCCTGGCCTGGGTGGAGTTACAGAGAGGAGGCTAGGAATCAGCCCAAGACACAGAGATTGTGCCTGCCGTGGAGGCGTAATCTGGTGTACACACACACACACACACACACACACACACACACACACACACTTACACTCCTGTCTTTAACATTGCCCTGTCTGTCTGGAGGGCACAACACAAACTATTATTTTGTATCTCTCATGATACTAGACCTAAATTTGAGCAAAACTAGTTCAATGTGTATATTGAGACGGGGCTTCTCTGTGTAGCCTTGGCTGTCCTGAAACTTGCTCTGTAGACCAGGCTAGACTTGACCTCAACGATCTCCCTGCCTCTGCCTCTTGAGTGTGTGTGCAACTACACCTGGCTAGTTCACTCTTCATATTTGTGCACTTGAAGGATACTGTTATTGGTTTTTTAAGGGACTAGATAGGAGGAAAAGGGAAGAAACTACCAAAGAAACACTGGATGTGACCACAGACATCTCCTAATACTTTATACTGTCTCTGCACTGTGGCACAGAATAAACCCCACCTATGGACAGAGATGCGGAGCAGACAATGGGCACTTGGTTACATGTGCACCTCCCTGTCTGCTCACACCGTCCCAGCAGACAGAAGCACTAACTGTCTGCCTAGTGACTCAGGAGAAAGGAGCATGCTGTGAGCCTGGATAAGCCAGGACCAGGCGGACTCTGTCAGGATTGGACCACTATCTCGTGGCATTTGGGAGATGGGTGTTGTACGGGTGGGGTCAGACAATGGAAGAGTACGCCTTCTCTAGAGATCTGAACAGTGGACTATAAGACCCACCAAATGGATCTGTTCTTATCACCGCGTGCTGGCAGGACCCAGCAAGGTTGGCGATGAAATTCTTTTCACTCTGGGCTGCCCCTGTGCCCCTTCTAGACTCTGAATACCACAGAAAGGACTTCTTCTTTGCCTGGTGCAAGCTACATAAGAGGGGATTATGGGGAAAGGCCACTAAGGTGGGAAATAAGACTAGAGATCCTCCAACTTCTTTGCTTTCTTTTCCTATTATTATTTTGTTTTTTTGGCCATGACAACCTCGCTGCAAAGGTCTTGAAGTATTTTGCATAGATCTGATCCTTGCTAAAATCCTATTTGGGTACTGGGCATGTGCACAGTAGCAGAACACTGGCCCCACCGGGACAAGGTTCAGGGTTCCGTTTCTGGTCTAGGAATAGAATTCCATAGTTCAAGAAAAATGTCCACTCTCAGGTAAAGGGCTAAGAGATGGTTAATGGGGGATTTGATCAAAGTAAACTGGAGGGATATATGAAATTATAATGACATCTATTATCTTGTGACAATAATGTACCCTAAAAGTAACAAATGTATATATTTAAAATGTCAATCTGTGTCAATACTTCCATCATCCCAATATTCAGAAAGCTGAGGAAGGAAGATCATGAGTCCAAGGCCAGCCTGGGCTACATAGTAAGATCCCAACTCAAGACAGAGGCAGAGATGGGGGGCTACGGGGCGAGAGAAAGGAAGGGAGGAGGAAAGGAGAGAAGAGGAGAGCAGGAGAGGGGAGCGAGAACGGGGAAGTGAAAGTCAAGGGCTGGGCTGGGCTCTGACAGAGCTGACTTTCCCAGAAGCTCAAAGGACGTCTGACAGACCCTGCAAATGGATTCCAGAAGCCTTCTATCATCAGGAGGATGGACAGTGTGGCGGTCATTAAATCCACCCCTTATCTGCTGTCCCTCCCCTGCTTTCTGAAGCATTAAGGTCACCTTATTGGGGAGAGGGTGTCTCAGGGGTCAATGCCAACAGCTACTTGATGATGATGTATCGATTGTAACAAGTGTGTCACCTGTGGGGAGGTGAGCTGGGCTGTGTGTGAGTGACAGTCCCTGTAAAATCATTCCGCTTTTAATATCATCTGCCTGTGGAAGTCACCAGAACAGATGTGGTCAAATGCTGAGATTGGCCTGCTAGAACTCCAGGACCGGCTCCCCCCGGACAGGGAATGGGTGAAGCCCTGGCAGGTGTCCTGTGAGTCAAAGGCAGACGGTTCCAGACCCACGGAGGAGTTCAGATACTCACTTGCAAAATGATCGGTTCACATAGAACAACTCCCAAACAGATAAGGGCTGTTTTGTCTTACAGGCAGCTTATTTCAAGACCAACCTCTCTATGGTTTAAAAAGAAAACCAAGATTTTTTAATACAATTTCTTTATCGTACAATCCTATAAGAGCAGGTCTCTTCAGCGATGGCAGAAATCGCAAAGAGTGAGATCCAGGTGCCTAAAACAGCTGACATTTCTTAATCCCAAGGGTGCAGTGACGGTGTTAATAGTTTGAGGGTGATTGGTACTGACCTATGCAGCATCTCGTTAGGAGGGGAAGGTTAAAACATGTGGAAAAGATTCCTCTGGGATGTCCCTTGTCCTACAACAGCGGCGTTATTTTCCTTTCTTCAGCCTTCCTCTCACTATCTGGAATCTCATTGTAAGTGAGAGAGGGTATTTTCCGAACTAGAGACGGATTGGAACATGTAAACACCCCAGGAGGTAACGCACTGGACTTCAGGTTGAGGTTGGCCTGGGTAGGACTGTGTTAGTTCGTGACTGAGAGAGCCACAGGCTGGTGAACTATTAGGTAGCACCCTGGGATTCTAGGGGAATAGCTGCAGAGAGACAAAGACCCCCAAGGAAAACCTAATAACATCTTCACATGCAGTACTGTGGCCTTGGGAATGGCCTGGTGACGGGTGACTGCATTCTGGAAGCATCTAAGACAAGTGCATTGATAACTCGTGTATTCACGGCCGTTCACCACGCTCTCTGACACAAGCGCTCTGTCCGTCACCATCACCGCTCAGCATCACCGCTCAGCTCTGCTGCCTGGCTATCTTCCTGACACCCAGCAGATAACTTGGTGACCCCCCAAACCATAGCCATGCTCTGAAAAGCTTGCCCCCTCCTTAATCCCTTCTAGCTTTCTCCACCTACTGAGCAAACAACTCTCTAATTGCAATCCCCCAAACTCACTAATTTCCCTCCTCACAAAGATGTTATCATTTAAATGATACCATCCAGGGCTAATAAATTACACCTGGCCCCAAGGCACTAAAATTTTCTATCAAGCAGAGCCACCTAGTGGCAGAATGGAGTACATTTTTAATTTTCATTGAATTTCTCTCTGATAGCAATCCAGACTGGGTGGGTTAGGGTCCTTTGTTTGTGGGCTCGCTTTTCGAAATCTTCCTCCTAATCACGATTATTGAAAGCCAGCTCCTTTGGGCCTGTCCTCGCCACCCGTTTCCTTACCAAACACCTATCCATCCAAGGCAAATAACCTCACAGTTCAATTTGCTATAAACAGCAAATTTTAGGACTAAAACGGCTCAATAGAGTCTCTTTGAGACATCAAGGACACATCAATACTAATTTATATCTAAGGACAAAGAGCTACTGGGACACTTTGTAGTTTCCAAAACACGCTTCCTGACCACACAGTCCTCCATGTAAGCCGACAAATTAAATTGCCGGGCATAGGGAAGGTGAACAAAACATCGTACTGTGATTGTGGCCCGCTTCCACCCTCCATGACCCCTGAGAAAAAGCAGATGTAGACATACCTTGGGCTGAGGTTTGGCTCTTTTTCTTCCTTCAAAGTAGGTAAACATTCATGGTCGGCTAAGACAGCAGAAAAACAAGTCCGTTGTTAGTCACCAGAACTGCCTTTTCTGTCCACAAAACTGACACCGCCGGGCACGGACTATACCCTCTATGTGGCTACCCGTGAAGAAACAGCCCCCCTAGAGAGTTCTAGAGGTTCAAAGATTAATGATGCCGAGACTCTTGAAATGATAAGCACCCGAGTCACACAGACACAAAGCCGCGGTGTTCTGTGCCCCTGTTGAAAAGGGCACAATCCATCATGGCTTGCTTAGTTGGTCCCCTGAAGCCCACTGTGTTCTGAAAACCAGAATATGCCACTTGGAAACCAGATACGGGAATAAGACGGCTGTGCCTCAGGTTCTGAAGTGTCTGCAGAACAAGTTATGGCGGGAGCATCAGAAAGGTGGGGAGTGGCCAGGTTCTCCCAGGGAGCTTCTTTCTTCTCTAACACACACACACACACACACACACACACACACACACACACACACATTCATGTACACGCACACATGCACGCACACACATGCACACAGTGGCATGGTGTATTGTATGCATACCCATGTAGGCCCACGTGGAGGCCACAGTTTGGCACTGGGTGCCCTCACTTATGGCTCTTCACCTTATTTTTTGAGGCAGGGTTTCTCACTGAATACACAGTACCCTCTTCTGGGCATCATGCATGTGCACAAATGCTCCTGCTTGTACACAGATGTGGACATACACACACATAAGCTAGTAGCTAACTAGGCAGACCTATTTTAAAAATAGAAATGAGTGACCCAAAGAGGTCATCCAGTGTGCAAAATGTCTCCTTAGTGCACAAGCATTGAGTTCTTGAGCTCAAATCCCCAGCACCCATGTGAAAACCTCGGTGTGGCTATATATACCCGTAAGTGCACAACATCTTGCTGTCTGCACCGTCTAACCAAAAAGCAACAAGTTCCAGGTTCAGTGAAAAATTCTCAAAGGAATATAAATGGAGTGGTAGCTTTCCTCTGCACGCGCACACACACACACACACACACACACACACACCATATACACCACACACACATACCACACATACACACACATACACACACACACCATATACACCACACACACATACCACACATACACACACATACACACACACACACACACCATATACACCACACAC
>NC_022009.1:124638984-124644156 GCF_000317375.1 Microtus ochrogaster | reverse complement strand
ACACACACATACACACACACACCATATACACCACACACACATACCACACACACACACACACACACACCATATACACCACACACACACCACACATACACACACACAAACACCACATACACACACATGCACACAAACATCACACACACAAACATCACAAACACATACACACACACACATACAAACATCACACCCACAAACATCACACCCACATACACACACAAACATCAGACACACGCACACACATGCACAAACTCAGAAAGGAACAAATAACTACGCCATCTCCCTTTGAAAGGTCCCATTTCAACGTGTACACAATTAAAAACAGGTGCTAACCACAGACGCGATGCTGATGATTAAGCTGGACACTTAAGGACCATTCAGACCTGTGCCAGATGGAGTGTGGCTTCAGTATCCCTGAGCGGCTGCTGAAGCCCAGGCAGCCTGCTAACCTTCCATCACCAGAGAGGCAAACAGACACTCCGGGTCTCCACGTACCGTTCCTACTCATGCTGCTCATCCACTTGTCCAGCTCCTCCATCTCTATTTCCATCACGGAGGGTGTATCCTCTTCAAAAATAGGGCTAGACAGAGGGCAGAAACGCACGTTTTAAAAAAAAGAACAAGCCCTGCCGACTGAATTTCATCGGGGAAAGAATCTAGCAGCTTGCCTAGTTAGAAACAACCTGATTCAGTGTGTGATGCCCCAGTCTCGCCCAAGGTTTGTCCTCATCAAAGGAGTATCAAACTAACAGCAAGAAAGGCAGAATCTGCAAGAACCCCTCATCTGTCACTCAGGCCAAACCGGATGGCATAGAGGCCAGGGGTGAACTCAAAGAGAAACTGCTCCCTGGAGACCAAAGCCACGGTTGCCAGGGTGCTCAGAGGCTGCCTCTTTCAGCTTCCTGGCCTTGCCCAGTGACACTTCTCTTTTCTTGGAATTTTGATCAACGACCCAGATCAAGAGGCCAGTCGTCAGGCTACTTTTATCTGGTCTCTTTCAGTGCCCAGGCTTTTCCAACTAGGAGCAATGGAACTGCGCTCTCAGAAGTGCCCTGGCCCCATGTCCCAGGTTTCGAGGGTATGAATAGGGGCAAAAGCTCTGGTCAGGATGGATGGGGCCATCAGGATGGATGGAACCAGGGAGGAAAGACTGCAGCTCTGAGTGCGTTGCGGACGTAGCACTGGGAAATGAAGCAGGTCATTCCACTCCAGGAAAGATGATGGGAGGGGCAGGAGAGTCATCGCTCCATGCTTTTGGTGTTCACCCGGCACGAGAATATTTAACTGCTATGAATCGGGCACTGGTAGCACCCAGACAAAAATTCCTTTCTGGCAGGTGACAACAGCAGAGACCACTGGGCAAGGTTTGGAGACTAAGACGCACCTCCCATGTGACTGTGGGGGCTGCCAGAGTCCACGGGTACTGGCCCACGAGAGAAACCACCCAGACGGTTAACGGCTCTGTCCACCCCACCTCCCACCCCCGGCTACTGTCGACACGGCAGGGGAACGGAGGCCTGGTGGGGAGGGTTCACTCACACTTTCAGGTTTTCGCCAATGGGCTCGTCTGAAAGAGAACACACAGGAGTCATGTCAGGGCTGACCATCTGCAGGGACTACAGCAACAGCCCTGAGTCTCCTTTACAATGGGAAGGAGAGAGCGGTGAGTGAATTGTCTTTTCAAAAACCTTGCTTTTACTTTATTTATTCTGTGAGTGGGGACCCATAGCACTTAAGCGAAGACAAGGGGACAGTTTGAGGAAGGTGGTTTTCTTCTTCTACCACGTGAGTTTCAGAGATCAAATCCAAAGCCTTTACCACTAAGGCACCGTGAGGCCCCGGGGGTCACATTGCTAAAGCAGCCGCCATTAACCTCCAAGGCACACAGTGCAGATTGCTGCGGTGAAACCAAGTCCCAATCCCCCCCAGAACCTGGGCTCTGCCACCTTTAGAGAGGAGTGCTCCCTGGGAGTGCTCACCTTCCTTATTATTTTTGTATCCGCGGGAAGAAGAAAAGCATGGTCAGGAAAGAAAGGAAGTGTTAAAAACAAATAAACAAACGAGCAAAACCAGGGGTTGATTCCCGACCTGCCTTCAACAAAACAATGTTCCAGATCACTTCCTTCGGACACATCGTTCTGAGCCTATGCCACATGGGCGACCCCATCAAGGGATGCCTTTGAAAGTCCCCTTCAGCCCGCTCTTTGACGTCTAGACCCCCCACTTCTCAGGCAGTCATTCCCACCTCTATTCAGGAAGATTCATCTGTCCCACGGGCCCCGGGCTCTGCATTTCGCTTGCTTTCTTCACAGTACCGGCCGATTTCTCACCTCTTGGACCATCTGTTTGAGTCTATTTCATCTGTCTTTCCCACTAGAGCATAGCTCCCAAAGGGCCAGGAGAGCATCTACCTGCCTTGCTCACCGTGACATGCCCCAGCCCCCATCCTGCTAGCGCAGTACCCAGCCAACACCTAGCAAGGACTCACTAGGCAGATGAATAGGTTTAGAGATGTGAGCTAAACTCACATCTGATATCTTGGACCTTTCATTATTATAATAGCAGGACTTCCAACCAGCTTGCCTTCAACGGATGCTGATTGGGGTGAGAGTCAGGTGAAATTTGACAAAACAGCTCTAACGTGGATAAAACTCCGGATGAGCAGGTGGCAAGAATCATAGCCTAGCCCAAGCAAGCTCTGTTTAATTTGGCAGGGAGACCAACATCCCCCTGGGAAGGGAATCAGGGATGACAAGTGGGCACACTGTGAGCAAGACAGGTGCTCTGGAAAGCAAACCTTTGCCAAGGTCCCCGGAGAGTCAGATGCTCCCAACCCCTGGCAGCGGACGCCGCCTGGTGTCTAGCCTGCTGAAGTACAGTTATCGGCAAGGAAACACAGCAGCGGGCACCCGGGACTGAGCTCAGGGCAGCTCAGGCTGCCATGTCCTGCTGGTTGGCACACTTCAGCCGCATGGCTAGCCCAGGAGAGCTGGGGCAGATGCATGATTCTTGCTGTCACTGCTTGCCTCGAAGGCACTGTGGGTCCTGTCTTCCACCCCTGAATAGGGTTGGAAGCCTCCTGCGATCCTTGACTCTCCAGAAGCTTAGGAGGGGGCAGGATGGCTTCCTCTTACATGTTCTGTGCCCCCAGTTTTGTTCCCATTGTTTGAGATGGGGGGGTCTCACCTAGTTCAGGCTGGCCTCAAACTTGCTGTATGTTTGAGGGTGACCTTGAACTTCTGACCCTATTGCACCAGCATTATAAGCATGCACCCCCACGCCCCCATGTCTGTGGTGCTTGGGGACTGGACCCTGTAGAGAGAACCCCCTGCCCGTCACCCTGCACTTCTGAACAATCCCTGCTTACTAACTTTCCCACTAATTTCTCAGGGAGCAAGTGACCCCATAGTCCTGCTCTGATCTTTCCCTCTTCTGGGCTCCCCACAGGCTTGGGGGTGAGGAGGAGCTGACCTGCATGCAGATGATGGGAAAGTTTAAAACTTCATTACCGAAGTGCTCCAGATACACCAAATGAGAGGCTCTGTAATCAGTATTAAAAGAGCAAAATGCCTTCCGTGGCCTCATCTTCCCTGCGCCAGGGCCATTACCTCTGCCCCAGCCACCATGGCAACAGAAACACATCTGGGGAGAGTACCGGAGCAGAGCATTAAGCCAGGGGGAGACCAATTACTTGTCCTCAGCAATCAGGTCCTGCCTGCTCCACTCCACATGGCCTACATCTCTTTATTAACTGCCACCAATTTAGAGCATCCGCCCCCATTCCATCCCACCATCATAGCCTCCCCCACCTTCTCCTTCACAATCATGTATCTTGATGAAACCCTCCCAGCACCTCTTCTCTCTGGGTCCTGGACGGTGAGATCATTGGCTCAGTGGCCGAGGGAAGGAGCCGCAGAGGGCTCTGGCCACCTGGTTTCCTGATTGAGCCAGAGACTCACTCAGCAGAGCCAGGCATCAGGCAGCCACAGCCTGTTCTGAGTGAAGACTTCCTGCCCATACTGCACAGCAGTTCTTTGAGAGACACCCAGTGCATCCACCCGATGCTAAGAAAGGCGTGCCCTGCCCTAGTTCAGTGAGAAATTTTTCCAGGCTGTCTTTCCCTCAGAAATTCCATTTTGCAAGTAGAATTGGCCCATGTTTTGAGGCGGAGAATGACTGTGGCCTGGGTAGCCCTGGCAATGACATCACCTGTCAGAACTACGCATAAGGCACACAGGGATAAAGACGTTACTGAAAGTAGAAAGGGTACCACTGTGTACATTTATCAAAACAGTCTGAGGCTGTAGCTGCACTTGGGCCCATTAAGTCACATCAGGAACACTGGGCCTCAGAAGTCACCTGACACACTAGTCTGAAGAAACTGTAGAAGTCGCTCATCTGAACTACAAAGACTGGACGGCGGGCACTGTGATGGTAACAACCCGACCCAACTGTCAGCTGACCACCGTGTGTGAGTGTGTGAGTGTGTGTGTGTGTGTGTGTGTGTGTGTATGAGAGAGAGAGAGAGAAGAAATAGAGAAGAGAAAGAGAGAGAGGAGAGAGAAGAGAGAAAGAGAGAGAAGTGAGAAAGAGAAGAGAGAGAGAGAGAAGAGGGGGGCATTAATAGGCAGAGAATTCCAGGTAGAGCCTACTAGCATTGCTGTCTGTCCTTCCATCTGTCCATCCTAGACCCTGCCCTTTACCCTTGCAGCCTCCCCTGCACCTTGCCTGGGAAGCTCGGCTCTGGCCCTGCAGCCCAACTCTGTGGCAGCATCTCCTGCAGAGCTCCGGCCCGCATCTGTCATTTCAGCCTGCAGAAACCGGTGCAGACCAGCTGGGTTCCCAGCTGTGGAGTCTCAGTCCTCTTAGGAACACCTAGAGCTCTGCTAGCAACTATGGCCTCTCAGACGCCCCTGTAGTGATTCAGTGACCTGGAAGGATGGATGGGTGGATAGGCACACAGACAGACAGACAGACAGACAGACAGACAGACAGACAGGCTGATAGATAGATTTACTGTATGACAAATAATATATGATTGAAAATTAATATTATAGTAAGAGTCAGAATATAAAAACTATGTCTACGCCGGGCGGTGGTGGCGCACGCCTTTAATCCCAGCACTCGGGAGGCAGAGGCAGGCGGATCTCTGTGAGTTCGAGACCAGCCTGG
>NC_022009.1:124633942-124637399 GCF_000317375.1 Microtus ochrogaster | reverse complement strand
TGCAGGGCACCGTGTTTCTGAAGCAAATGCTCCAGCTTGCCCTCTGACCTCCACACACATGTGGTCATGCATGCACATGGAACAGCACATACATGGATATACACCCGCACATATCCGTATGCGTGTGTAAAAAGCTTCTCTGAAATCTATGGTTTCAGAATTCTAAGTTTTCTATGCTGTATTTTCTTAAAGCGGGGCATATTTAAACTAAGACAACACACCAATCTGTGCTAGGGATAATGTGTAAATCCGGCCTTTGTTGTTGTTGAGACAAGTCTTGTTTTGTAGTCCAGGCTTCCCTGGATCTCGGCCTCTTTCTGCCTCAGTTCCTAATTGCTGGAATGACAGCCTTACCTCACCATGCAGTTTTGCAATTTTGCTTTTAACCTCTGAAAGTGTGAAGTTTTCTTTTTAAAAGGATTTGGCTTTCATTTGTTCATTCATCCACACCTTCAACACGTATCAAGCAGCAAACATACTACAGACTGAAGATCACGTTAGGCAAACATATAATAACAATAAGTGAAGGAGATGGAAGGACAGCTCAGTGGTTAAGAGCATTTATCTCTCCTGTAGAAGATCAGGGTTCAGCACCCACAAGTCTGTAACTCCAACTCCAGGGGATTTGATGGTCTCTTTGTGCTTCTGAGACACCTGTGTAAACCCACACAGACATAGATTGCTAGCATTTAATAATCTAGGCGTGTTTAAAGACACAACTTCATTTAATTTCACAGCTCTACGAGGGTGTTGAATTCACCAACGGGCACGAGAGCTGAGTCGGAGGAAATCGTAGAGCTAAGTGGTTTGATTTCATTGTCTCTCTCACCTCGATGAGAGGTCACAACATCTCACTGTGCCCAGCAAACAGGAGGGTAAAGGCAAGTTCTCGGTCCTTTTGACCTTCAAGCAGAGCATGATATGGCCGGTCAAAACAAAACAGGAAACAACCTATGAGTGCCCTTAGGAGGCCAGCGTGAACCCTGCGAATGGTGAGCGTGGATGCAGAGACAACAGGAGGGGGGCGGCGATGAACTCAGCCCAGGGAGGGGTGGAAGTTTGCCAAGCAGACAAGAAGAAAGTCCAGACAGAAGGAGTTCTGTAGTCACCAGGCCTCGGGCCTCCCTGACGTCAGGTCAGGCTCTGGACCGGCAGAGGCTTGGACAGTGGCTAAGTGTGGGATGCTGGGGCCCAGATGGAGGGCAGAGCTGCTCCTCGCATGAGAGCTCTAAAGGCTAAACTAGAGCTTTCCGTGAGATTGGAGGCCCCGGCCCTGGACTCCCCTGGGTACTGAGGTTTCACAGGGAGCTCCCTACTTCCTCTGAGGTTAGAAAAAGAGGAGAGCCAGGTGCGGTGTTACATGCCTGTAGCCCAAAGCTACTTTAGAGACTGAGCAAGAGAACCGCTTTGAGGAAGGCGCTCAAGTCTGCCCAGGGCAACGGTATGGGGTGGGGTGGGGTGGAGTGGGGTGGGGGTTGGAGCGTGGGGGGTTGGGCGTGGTCCAGGCAACAGGGGGGAGTGTGGTCTGGGCAGCTCCACTGGGTCTTGCTTTAACCACAGATTACAGAGGAGTTCCCACGAGACCAACTGTTGCTAGGTTACTCTCAAATATCAAGGGGTAGAAAATGGGTTTCCTCTTCCTCTTTTATTTTACCAGTTCCTTCTGTGAGAGAAGAGGTTAGCGCTTGCTCCCCAGCTCCATTTACCTCCTCTGTTGGCTGTTCCCTGAGCTCAATGACTGTCCTGGAGCGAGACAGAGAGCAAAGAAACTAAGGCACGCTGTTCACGGGCCTGGAGGACACAGAATGGATTTTCTATGGAAGCCTGACCATGCATCTCACTTGAGAAGCTCCTATCCCTGAAGTGAAGTTTGAAATGACTTTTAAAAGCTTCAATTTAAAAAACTGAAGCCTAGGTCAGAGAGCTGGCTCAGCAAGTAAAGACGCCCCTGCCAAGCATGAGAACCGGGTTTGATCTCTAAGACTCACGTGGTGAAAGCAGAGAACCAATTCCCGCAAGCTGTCTTCCGACTTTCACACGAGCACCAGGGTGTTTGCATGCTTGCACACACACACACACACACACAATTTAAAACAAACAAAAACTAGAACCAGTCATATTTTACCAGTTTGGGACCCAGCACATCCTGAATTCTAGCTTTCCGCTCATGCTTTACTATACTTAAGAGTGCACCTGTGGCCCGGTGGCTGCGGTAGCACACGCCTTTAATCCCAGCACTCAGGAGGCAGAGGCAGGATGATCTCTGTGCGTTCGAGGCCAGCCTGGTCTACAAGAGCTAGTTCCAGAACAGGCTCCAAAGCTACAGAGAAACCTTGTCTTGAAAAACAAAAACAGCACACCTGTGACAGGGAGTTTCCTACCCCGGTTCCAGTCAGTCATCTTTAGCCAGTTAACAATTCCCAAATGGGTGTGCAGCTTCAGTGGGAACAAGAGGAAAGTTTCTCTCCGCCCTTCTCAAGGTCAAACTGCAGTGTGGGGTGGGACAAGAAATATCCAATGTGGAATCGTCGACCAAAGACCTCTCGCCACGGGAGAGTGAAGACCTCTTCAACCCTTTATCCTTACGGCCCATCTGACTCACACCTCACCCGCCTGACCCCTTCCTCCCACAAAGTGAAATGTCAGATTCCCTAGTGGGCAAGGTTCTCCAAGACCCTGGTTTCAAACATGCTCCAATAACAGCAGCATATTAGAATCTCAATGTAGACTGAAAACTTAGAAAAACACACAGAAGATGGCATTATTAACTTCTGAAAACTTCCGTGGGATATAGCCCTCATCAGTTGTACTTCACCACTACCACCCCCGCCCCCCGGCACCAAGCAGATACTCACATGTCTGCAAGGCACTCTGAGATCCTTGGCTGGAAGGCTCTGCATAAAAGGAGAAAGCAGATTGTTTCTGGCAGCTCGTTGAGGTGTAAAGCCGTCATCCAAAAAAACGGAAATGCAGGAGTTACCTACCTTGCTTGTGTCTCCTGTTTTTAAGGTAGACGGCAAGGAGAACCACAGATAAAAGAATGACCAGTGCCGCCAGGGGGATCGCCACCATTAGCACGAACCCCTGCGGGTCTGGGGGCTCATCCGTGAGTGTAGAATTCGTATCTGCAGTTAACACTTCCGTGCTCACCAGAGTCAAGGCGCTGGTGTTCACTTCATCCGTCTTATCTTCTTCTGTGGTGCTGTATCCTGAGTGCTCTAACTCCTCCTCGGTGCCTGAGCATGAACAAGATGGAAAATGACATGGAGACAGGCCGACATGTCACGGCTCCCGTGAGTTTTAACTATATCATAGATGCGTTCGGTGGTGAACGTGGTCCACTGGACTTGGCTTTCCCGTTCAGTGCAACATGGAGTATTGGTTAGCCCTCAATGAAGCTCAAGCTGGGAGTATATTGAACATGGAGTCAACGCTGGAGGCGACCCTTCTACAAATG
>NC_022009.1:124615764-124633842 GCF_000317375.1 Microtus ochrogaster | reverse complement strand
ATGTCACGGCTCCCGTGAGTTTTAACTATATTCTAGATGTGTTCGGTGGTGAACGTGGTCCACTGGACTTGGCTTTCCCGGTCAGCGCGACATGGTTAGCCCTCCATGAAGCTCAAGCTGGGAGTGTATTGAACATGGAGTCAACGCTGGAGGCGACCCTTCTACAAATGTTTCCCTCTCCCTCTCCCTCCCCCCACCCCCTCTCTGCTTTTTGCATCTTTATTCTGCAGGTCTACGCTTTGAGATGCTCCCATAACAACCTCCCATAGCTCTCCCCGTGTCCTAGCCAGGCCCAACCTCATGAACAGCGCCCACCCCTCCAATAAATAACAATAAACAGACTGAAGGAAGGCTTAGTGTGCACCAGGCACTAAGATAAACCCCATGCCCACAGACACAGAACCCACCCACCCACTCCTGTCATCTATTCTGACCTTTGGATCTTTCCTGTCCACACTTTGCAGACGAATGGGCGAGAATGTCTTTCCCTGAGGAACAGGTCCGTTGTTCCGCCTACATTCTGACGATGCACGAGGGATTCCTTTTGTTTGCTTGTTTGTTTTTCATTTTGAAAATGGGAGCAGCTGGTTGTGGTGGTGCGTGCCCTCAATCCCAAAGTGTTCGAGTGTTGTCTTGTTTTTCTCCCACAGCCATTGAGCAACGGGCTTTTAACCCAACGGGCATGGGGGAGCCCATAAACCACGAGTTGGCCTCGAGGTACCTCCCCAAACTCTAGTCTTCTCTAAGGAACACTGGCTTGTGCTTTGGGAATGTCTGTGACTTTTTCGCAGCAATAGGGCTTAGCACAGTGGTGGAGAGTGCGAGTTATGTACGCAGGAAGTGAGTCCAGCTATGGGCACTGCCGGGGCTAAGCTCCCCAGGGCTTACAGCTTTTCTCCTTTCGGCCTCAGACACACTGTGCACCCAGGACTTCCCCGCTCTGTGCTCATAGCCAAGGGACCTGAGAAGAGTTTTCTCCATTTTTAGAACCTGCTCCCTGAAAGTACCCCCAAAAGGCCTTCTCACCTGCCCTTCTCATAGCATCATTGAAGGCAGACATGTGATGTACCAACGCTGTGCTTTCCGGGCCCTGGAGTGCACACACACACACACACACACACACACACACACACACACACCAGGGTGGCACAGCCAATACTGTCTTTGTGTCCTACCCTTCTTACTTTGTTTGCTTTTAGCTGTCCCCCAGGAGCCCCCCTGCCTACTGTCACTTCCTCGTTTATAGTCTAACACTGGATGTTGTTCAGGACCTGAGTGATAGGGACAGGGATAAAGCTGGCGAAGCTGGGGGTAGGGTGAGTGCAGATGGGTGTGGGGAGGAGGGGTGTCAGTAAGCACATGGCAGAAGAAATCCTAAAGCAACGCATGCCGTGCAGAAGGCCCTGTGGAGATCACCCGCGCCTGTCTGCGGGGCTATTAAGAGGTTTCTGAGGCAGCCTAGTCGCGGTCATCTCAAGTGGACCCCGTCACAAACCTCCCATGGCTTTTCCATTTCATCCTTCTCTCTCTGCTCACTGAAAGGGGGCAGGAGCCGCCAGTCACGAAGCTACATTTCTTCATCTGACTGTTGAGCCCCAAGTCGCCAGGCTCATGTAGGAGGGTTCGTTGACCGTATCCATGCCAACACATCTGGGACTCACAGTGCAGACACCTGGTGAGGACCCTGGGGGAAATCTTCATGAGTGGGGGACGAAATGAGATGAGCTCTAGAAGCTCCAGCAACCGAGTTGCATGTGTGCCCTAGTCACCATGTTGTGGACGGCCACTGAGTGGAAATGACTTTGCTTCTTGGTGGAGCAAGCCAGTTAACTTCTCGTTTTTGAAAGTGGAACAAGTGTGTACTGGAGATCTAGGTTTTGTGGTTCTGCTGTGCTGAGTAGTTGGCACCGAGAGCTGGGGAATGAAGACCGTTTGGCTCTGGGGTGCTGGGGAGCTTGTGCAGGTGAGCATATGCTCTACCACTGAGTGACATCCCAACCCCTCTTGGTTTTGAAATGGGGGTGTATTTTATACCAACCGACAGAGTACCACACTGCTGAGGTCCTGTGAAATAAAGCGCTGATAAGAGAATGTTTCCTAACTCAGGAGAGCCTGAGATGCTGTCAGCCCGACCCCTGTGCTGGCCTTTGTTGACCGGGCAGAGGGTATGCCCACATGATTTCGCTACTTAGAACACGGACAATGAAACGGAACAACGTACACCCGGCGTCCCATGCTTTCTCCTGCTCTGGAGTGACTGGCCATCTATGTGACTTGAGGGTGCTCAAAGAAACTAAATGCAAGACTCCCACCTACATGTCACCCTGACATCTGCATAGAGAAACGAGCAAAGAGGGAAGAACCCAATTTGTGTTAGAAGTAGAAAAGGAGAAAGAACAGAAAACTGAGGGGGCAGAGCATGAAGCCCTGGGTGCAACTTCAGCTCTGGAGAAGCTACAATTCCAGCTCTTTGGAGGCAGAGGCAGGAGCATCACAAGTTCAAGGTCATCCCTGGTTACATGAGATTCTATTTTGAACAACAAACTTTAAAATCTAAGGGTACTAAAAATACAAAACAAAACAAAATCTAAGGGTACCTCTGGCAGTTCTGCCTCAGCCACACATCCCTCCTCCTGTGGTGATATTTCATTTGTATTTTAATAAATAAAGCTTGCCTAAAGTTCAGAGAATAAAATAGTGGCATGGATCAGTCTTACAGAGGAGGCAGTGGTGACACACACCTTTAATCCCAGTAGCCACACTAGTTTGTCATAGAAACAGGGTGGTAATGGTGCACGCCTTTAATCCCAGAACTAGAGAGGATTATAAAACAGAAGGAAACAGCTCTCAAACATAGCCTCACTCTGAGATTCCTGGAGGCAGGATCGCCATTTTGACTTGAGGTAGAGGTAAGAGCCAATGGCTGGCTGTTTTGCTCTCTGAACTTCACGAAAGCTTTATTTATTAAAATACAAATGAAATATCACTACATCTCCCCCCGCTGGGGCACTTAAAAGCCTGATGCTCTGATCTCACCCCTACCCATGGTCTCTATATCAGAGGCTGGGGCAAAGGCTTTGGTGCTCAGGGGACTCCAGAACACAGCCAAGGCTGAAACAACCTCTAAGGTCTCTCACTTCTAACCCTCCCTTGGGCGACCTCAACTCACTCACTGTTCATTCTAGAAGCTTGACAAGAATCCAAACTCGGATCCTGGGAGCCTAGTACCCAACCTATGAGCAAAGCTCAACAACTAAAGGTCTTCATTGAAGGCTGAGCCCCTGGGAGACGCTGGCCAGGATACATTAGGAGAGAAACAAGGCAAGCGCAGAGCACTCCCTTTGCCGATTAAGTCTGAGAGTTATGAGCCTGGCTTTAGAACCTGCACCTCCCAAAGAGGTCTGCAGATGGCACGGCATGGTGGCTGGAGCCTATAGTGGTTGGAACTAGATGGGAAGGTTCATAAACCATGGATTGCCAGGTACTTCTCACGGTATTCTGATGTAGTGATCCTACTGTTCGGATGTAGTGCTCCCAGTGTTCCCATGCAATGCTCCCAGTGTTATCATGCAGTGCTCCCAGTGTTACCATGTAGTGCTCCTACTATTCCAATGTAGTGCTCCTGGTGTTACCATGTAGTGCACCAGTGTTACCATGAAGTGCTCCCAGTGTTAGTATGCAGTGCTCCCAGCGTTACCATGTAGTGCTCCCAGCGTTACCATGTAGTGCTCCCAGCGTTACCATGCAATGCTCCTACTATTCCAATGTAGTGCTCCTGGCGTTACTATGCAATGCTCCCACTGTTACCATGCAGTGCTCCCAGCGTTACCGTGTAGCACTCTACCGTGTAGTGCGCCCTGTGTTACCATGTAGTGGGCTTCAGTTAGCTCCCAAGACAGTAATCTGATCTGAAGGCTGTGGCCTGAATAATTCCGTTTTGTGGCCAATAATGATCAGCTGTCCCCAACTGTCACTGTCCCTCGGCTTCAAGGGTTATTTGATGCTATCTAGAGATGTAGCCAGGATAACGGGGCGTGTGTTTCGGAGTCTTCTGCAGCACACACAATCCGCTGCTGAGCGACAGCCCCTAGGCCCAACTGTGTTTCTTACAATCTTCCTAGTTACTCTGGTAAATACGCTTGCTGGGCTGAGACCTACTGAGCTAAACCATAAACAAATGGACAGAATGTTAATTTTCCATTACTCCTGATGACAGACTTATTGACCATATGCAGAAAGGAGACTTAGGAACGAAGTGAACAGATATATACACCATTAAGTGGTTGAGGCTTTTCTAGCGGTCACTTTTTAAAAAATTAATTGTTCGGTATTTGTGCAACCTGATGGTAGGGTGGCCAGAAACAACACTGGGACAAATGGTCATACCAGACGTCCTGGGTACCGGCCTGGTTGTGAAGGGGTGGACGGTGTGTGATACACACAGATGCTAGTGCCAAGCAGGACACCACCACTGATACCCTGCCCTTTCCAAGTTCTCTGCCCATAAAGCTGTGCCAAGTTATTATCATCCACGCCAGGTGGTGGTGGTGCACACCTTTAATCCCAGCATTCAGGAGGCAGAGGCAGGAGGATCTCTGAGTTCGAGGCCAGGCTAGAGAGTGAGTTTTAAAACAGCCAGCACTACACGGAGAAGCCCCTATCTTACAAAAAACAGTTATCACCTGGAATTATTCCCACCATGAACATCTCTATGGTCTGCTCTTGGCTGTTCAGTGCTCTCCTGGCCCCTGGGAGTCTGGTATAAACAGCTGTTTAGAGACAGAATGACTGACAGAAATGTCAAATAGGCCCATGGGTCTGGGACTGCTACTCCACGGGAAAGCATGCAGGAGGCATTGGGTTCCACGGAGGGCAGGTGGGTCTGGGGTGGCACTGTCAGTCACTCGTTTCCTGGCTACCAGGTTGGCTACCCTCCTTACCCTAAAGCTTTCCTCCTTGGGACCATATGGTGTGTCCCTGTCACAGGAGCAGAGCCCGCGGGTGGTTTTCTTTCCAAAGCAACCTGGACTGAGAAAAAAGATGGAGCCACAAACCCTTAATGCAAAGCTGTAAGTCCCCTGTGAGGAAACACTGCTCATGGCTCTCGTGCCCCAGGGGTGAAAGCTCACACGTGAAGGCCACGCGGTTCCTCCCCTCTGGTGCAGAGGCCTTGTTGATTTCATTGGCTACTCTGCAATTCTCTGGGTCTGATCATCTGTATCCAATGACGGTGATCACTCAGGATGTTTGCCCTGACACCTGTCTGGAAGAGGTAACCAGAGCACACAGACAGCTGAGGCAATCCAGGATGGGAGTACGGAAGCCTCTGTCAGGCGTGGAGTCTGATCGAGCACGCAAGAGACCCAAGCCAATGCCTTTTTCATTTCAAGTATTTTGTTATTACTTCCTTTTCAGGAAGCTTGCTTTTATTTAACCTAAGGCTGACTCTTGTTTGAGGTTTTCACTTGGCAAGTCTGCGATTTGGGCTACCTGGCCACTCTTTATACACTGGAATGCCATTCTAGCTTATAACACTTGCCAAGTCTTTAATAGATTAACATTACATAGAACGGAATACAAAATTCTTACTTGGACACAGAGGTGCATGTCTGCAGCCCTAGCACTCAGAAAGCTGAGGCAGGAAAATCACAAGTTTGACCCCAGTCTAGTCTATGCATTAAGCTCTGGGCTCTGCTATCTGAGATCCATGTAATTGGTTCTCTCGTTTTTATTTTCTAAATCTGGCGATGTCAATCATAAATGAATAAGCGAACAAACACGATTTTTTAGAAAGGGTAAGCTAACGTTTAAGTAAATCAGGCACAAAAACAACCTACCGGCAAACCTCGGCAACCACTGGGATCTGGTTTCTAGAAATGACAACCGGGTGAGGAAAAAGGAAGATGGGGCTAATTCACATCAAACAGAGACATTCCCAAACCAAGGCGGCGGATCTCTGGGAGTTCAAGGCCAGCCTGGTCTACAAGAGCTACTTTCAGGACAGGCTCCAAAGCTACAGAGAAACGCTGTTTCGAAAAACAAAAACAAAACAAAACAAACAAACAAAAGTTAAAGCTATACCCACCAGGCCATGGCCTAAATCGTCATGTCAGGGTGGATAATGATATTCAACACTCAGTGTCAGCTGGGACAGCCCTGACCCTGTGGAAGCCAGGCCTCTTCAGACCTTCAATCTGGCTTAGTTGTCTTTATCTTTCTCTCTGGCCAACTCCCTGTCCCTATAGTTACTCCTGGTTATTGGCTGGCCCCATTTTTGGTTCTGTTTTGACGGCTTACATCTCTCCAGGGGTGTTACACCCTCCTCTCAGCTCTCAGAGACTGAGTCCCACTGTCTGCCTGTCCTGTGGCTGAGGTGAAGCCCCAGGTCCAGCCATAACTTCCTCTAAGCTCAACACAGCTGTGGCTTCATTCCCAGTGTGTGCTACAGAGGAGGATGCTGCACTTTCCAGGAGTGAGGGGTTGGTGGAGAGAATCTGGGGTTCAGTTAACCAGGCGAGCATGCCAGACTCTACCCTCAGGGCACTCAAGACTTTCCTCATGACCGGGAAACCGAGCGTCCGGCAAGCAGCAAGGTTCAGTCTATGTAAATGGTAGAAGAAAACCATCTGCTGGATAGCAGCAGACACAAGGTGAACACAAGGTGCAAACAGCCAAGCTTAAGTAAAAACCAAGGAAAACATACATATGTCAGACTTTCTAGAAATGCAAATAATGATTACTAAAATCAAAAGCTCAGTGGGCGGGTTAAGCTGCAGATAGGCCCTGCAAAGTTCCTGTTTCTCCACATCGTGGGCCGTACTTGAGCGAGGGAGGTGCAAACAGTAACAGCTAAGTACAGGGCATGCGTCTTCCCAGAACTGCATGCATCCTGAAGGCCCTCCTCAGTTTCCGGGAATCTGGGGCTGTAGTCATTTTTAAGCCCCATCCTCTGTTTGGTTTGGTTTGGTTTGCTGTTGTTTTTGTTGCTATTATTGTTGAGGCTGGGTCTCTCGCTATGGCCCAGTTAAGCACTGACCCTAGTCCTTCTGAGTTCCCACCCACCCTGCTGGGGTCACAGGCATCAATATCATTATGTGTCTTTTTTCCTCTATTCTCCTTTTCTTTGTCTTCTCCCTCTCCTCTCCTCTCTTTCCTCCCTTTTCTTTTGCTGTAGCTTTATATCTCGGAGGGTGTTGCGACCCTGGAGTCAGATCTCAGCTGTGCGCACATCTTTCTCTCCCCGTTCCCACACCCCAAAGCCTCTCGCCTAGTGGCTCTAGCATCCTGGTCTTTTTCTTGCTCTTAACTCGGAAGCTAGTCCCCAGCATCTCTGCTCACTCTGCCTCTGCCTCTACTCCAGCTCCTGCTCCCCCCCCCCCTTACAGCAGCCCACAGTAAACTCAACTCTCAACGTTGCTTTTCCTGTGGACAAGCATCAAATCCAGTTCCGTTACTAATATTCAGATCCACAAAGATGGGTCCCCCTCTCTACACACCTCAGTTCCAGCTTGCGGAAGATCCTGCACTGGCCTCAGTTGTAGAGACTTTTCAACTGTGCTCGTCGATTTGGTCAAGATCCAAGGGAAGCTATCTTCCTTCTTGCCTCCTGCTTGTTTCTCAGGGGATAATTTCACTTGAGATGATTCTCAATTCTGAACCAGGCTGTCCATCAGAAGGCAGGCTGACCCACAGGGAATGAGGCCGGCCTCCTGCATCTGTACCGTGTCACCTTACTTGTTTGTTGCTGGAAAGCTTTGTTTGGG
The DNA here is from genome assembly GCF_000317375.1 of Microtus ochrogaster. Taxonomy (NCBI): domain Eukaryota; kingdom Metazoa; phylum Chordata; class Mammalia; order Rodentia; family Cricetidae; genus Microtus; species Microtus ochrogaster. Next base: position 124,626,079 of record NC_022009.1, on the reverse strand, counting down.
GGTGGACCTCAGAAGATGCTTGCACTAAAGAGAGCGGTACTGTCCAGGAGATTGGGTTTTTCTGCTAAACATCCACAGATACTTTATTTTTTAATAACTAAAGGTGTAAAATGAAACTAATCTAACTCATATTCTTAAGCAGCACTGGCTCAAAAGGATACGCACAGATTACTTTAAAATCTAAGCTTTCTGCGGACCAGCCTTTCCCTGGACTAATGTCCTAATATGCCGCCGTTATTATCTAGCTCTCTGCGAGTGGTATTTTTGCATCTTTTAGATGGGGATACAGGCAGGGTCCAGGCAGCACGCTCAGAGATGCTCTCTGCACAGTACTGCAACCACACTTTCCTCTCTGACTTCTGCTTTCAGGGACTCTGTGCTTCTTGAAGATCAGCCTCATAGACATTCCAGGGATGGCTTTAGTAATTCATTAATCAGCAATTTAACAATTACTGAGTTCCTAGTGTCTGCTAAGCTCTGACAGAGTTTAGGAAAGCCGAAGACAAATAAAAGACGATTTTTTTCTGCAAGTCCTCAAGGCTCCTTCCAGCTTCCTCCCAGCTCCAAAGCACAGGGCACAAAACAAGTATTGACTTCCGGTCTCACTTTGAAAGTAACACACCCACCCCTCCGGTGCTACTTCAGACACTAGGGCACACCACCTAAAGAGTGTCCTGCAAGGGAGGCCGAGAGGCTGGGAGGCATACCCACCAACCTCTAGAGAGCTGTGGTCTCTGACTTCAGTGCCTGATGTCACCCTTCTATCTAAATAACAATAGCACATTTTCCTTCTGCTTTAGATACAGCCCTTCCCTAGAAACAGGCGTTTCTTCCACCCATCCTCAGAAACCATGGGCTGCACGTGTATTTGCAAAGGGAAAGTCAACAGATGCAATTGAGAGATCTTGTTGTAGCAACTGCCAAGAGAGCCAGTTGTCAAGGGCTGCTCAGCCTAGAGTGTTGAGATACAGTACTGTCTCTCCCAGTCATCACATCAGCCTTTAAAGCAAATGTTCGTGAGTAACAATGGGTGCGAAGGAAACATCCCCTATGGAACCAAGATCAAAGAAAACCAGATCAAAGAATTACCTGGATGTTGGAGCGTGGACGACCGGGCTCCTGGTAACTCCTTTCCATTTACATCTTTCCCCACATCCTCGCCAAGAGTAAAGTTCCATACCCTAGTTGCTCCCCTCCCTCCCCACAAGGAGGTTTTTGGAACCAGCCGAGCTCTCAGCTATTAAAGCGAAATCATTACTTCTGTCTTTTAGCAGACTGGAACATTCTTTTCCACGAACTGCCAAAAAGTTTATGGTTTTCTTAATATGCCCTGTAAAGCTGATTAATTACAGGGATCATAAAAGGCAAAGATAGCCAGGGGTTTGAAAGAAGCGAGAGGGCGCGACGTATGCAAGATCCGCCCTCCAGTCTCGCCCTCCCAAACACTTTTAATTTTCTTCGCTCTTAAGTTTCACCGAAAGGATTAGGCTTTCTGAGTGGGACCCTCCCCGAAAGAGTTCCTTAGCTGTTGGCACCCACAGGCTTCCTTATCCTCGTTCCCAGCAGGAGGTCGCTTACCCTGGTCGGAGTGACCAAGCGCCAGTCCTAGGGCCGAGACCAGGGCGATGAACAGCGCGGTCATGTCAGCTGGCTAGCCTGCGCTCAGGATGCTGCGGAACCCCGGCCGCCCTCCGACGCGCACATTTCCTGTTTCCTGCTCCTTTGGGTCGGTGCTCACTTGAAGGAGAGGTGTTTGCCTGATTTTTAGGAAGTGATGTAACTCTGCAGGAGCCTGTCAGACTGGCAAGGGTTGCAACAGAGTAGCTGCTCGCCCAGCACTGATTCAGTTAGCACCTCCCTAGCCTTCGGGAGTCTGGGCCTCCTCCACCTTGCTGTCCCTGAGAACCGAGTCCGTTGCTCAGGTGTCACTCAGCATAGGGAGGGAGCCTGGACCACAAAGGCGTTCTGACTTGGCAAGTTTGCATATCTGTCTGGCGGATCTCTGGAACTGTCCAGAGCCTTGGATAGTGCTGACCTGAACTCAGTGCTGATGTCTGAAGTCAGCGCTATCTGGTAATAGCCATTAGCCACATCGTGTAGTGTGCACCGGACTGAGCCTCGTGCAAAGTGCACTTTTACATGAAGTAAACTTAATTTTCAATTTAAACAACTTCACGCACTTAGTCGCTGTTGGGATGGACAGCACAGGCTGTCCAGACAGCAGAAAACAGCCAGTCCATTGCTCTCCAGCAAGCCAGGCTTATTCCTCTGCCTCGACCCTCCAGCGCCTGCTTCCCCCATAGGTTCCATTTGGACCTACAGACAGTACTGTGCCTTGCTTCCCTGGGAAAAATATCTTTGCAAGGAAGACTCTGCACACGGGAGGTGCAGGTGGAACGTGGACCTGTACGGCCTGACCTTTCTTTTACATGACAGTGCATTTTTCTACGGAGCTGTTAACCAGCAAAACAGGATTGGATAGGATTAGGATAAAGCTAGAAACCCTACCCAATGGAAACAGAGAAGAAGGAGGGAGGGTCTTTTGCATACTGGGGCAGCTTGGAGGCTTTGGAGCCCTTCCCTTGGGTGGATTATTAGGCACACCACTGATTACTGCATTTGTTGTGATGCCTAGAGGCAGGGAAGCCAAGAGGCAAGCGTCAGATTCCTCTAAGGCTGGCGTCACCCTCCTTCCCATTGTGTCCCAGGGGAGCTGCTGGGTGATTGGGGCTGGGGTTTGTCAGCCACGGACACAGCCAGGAACTTGCTTTCTGGTCCACAGCTTTTCTGTGTCTACCTCAGTTCTCTGTGATTCACGCGACAACCAGTGTGTTCATGGACTTACAGCGGGCATTTTGATGCCTTAAAGTGATGAATAAAGCTCCTCTTGATACAACACACTTTTGCACTTCGGAAACAACGCAAATGAAAATAGATGTGTTCGAGATGAGCCAGATGAGCGGTCTGACAGCATCAGAGAAGGAACCACTCATGGCAGGCTCGCTGAGAGTCAGTAGGCCCCTGGCTCCAAGACACCGCGGCGCAGGGTTTGGGTGGTGATTATTCCAGTGGAGTGGGTTTTTCTTCAGCTGTGTCACACGACTACAAAAGAGAAGACCCGGGACCCGGGTGTTCCGAGCTGCATTCTGCCATTGCCATCCTCTGAAGCACAGCTTTGGTTCTTAGGCTGATGCTCGCATTGGACAAGGGCAAGGCTGTCTGTCTGATTCCTTCCAGCCTGGGATGGACACACCGCTTAGGTCCCACACGCAGGCTAGGCGTCATTTCTGGGTAGCGTGAGAGTTACTCTGTTAGAATGGTGGGCCACATAGAGCCAGACTGCAGAGAAACCCTGCACAGCATGTCATTGTCATCTTCTGACGTCTGTGCTCACAGCCTGATGCAGTACATCTAAGGGGGAGAAATACCATTATTGACCGGAAAGTGGGAACACCCCAGAGATCGACCCACTGCAGCTAAAATCACCAGGGACAATGTGGCAGGAAGGGGCTATTTGCCTGTTTGTTCTCATTTCACCAACCATTAATTTTGGAAAGTGACTGCCAAGGTCTCAGATTAACTTCTGGTACACACTCAGCAGGAAGCCAGGGCCTCAATCTTCACCCCAAGGCACTGATCTTTGTGACTGGCAGGCCCACAGGTGCCTGTCGATGGCTGTGGAACAGCAAGAAGCAAAGGGTCATGGTGTCTAGAAGATTCCCCGAGGCCTCACCAGGCTCAAGGAGTCCCAGAGATGAGCCAGCTTCTAGCTTTTGTTCTAAGGTTGCTGACTCCCTTCCCCAGAGAGTGGCTTTTCCAGCCATCTGTTCAATCTACAGAAGAGAGTCCTTGCTGCTGCCATTGCTTTCTGTGTGTGTCCTGACTTGACTCCATGGACCACAGAGAATGAGGAAGCCCAAGGACTCAGTTGGGAAGCATGAAGCTCTCGCTGTGAATGCCAGCCAGCTTTCTGTCCACAGTCCCTTCTGCCCAAATTGTGTTCTTGCCAACATACTCAGGTATGTACACACACAACCCCTCATGTAGTGTTATAAATATGCAACACTATCTCACACACTCATGCACAAACACAGTGGTGCACACACCACACACAGGTGTATATATGCTTGTGCACACCCCCCACATCCTCATAAATGCATGCAAAGCTCCCCCTCCACACACATTCCTACACACCATGGAATGGAACAAACAAGAACAAACAGAAGCCAATTAATTCCAAGCTCGTTCTAGCAAGGGAGCTGGCTACTATCTTTGGCAGAAACTTTTAGACAGGTCAGGGCTGGGAAAGCTTCCCGGTGCATCAAATAGAAGGCAGCATGCAGGCAGACTCTGTGGAAGGCTGTTGGCCAGAGACACTACAGCAAGTTCAGGCTGTTGTCTTCCACAACTGGTGAACAGTCAGCCCTTGGCTTCTTCAGGATCAGACAGTGGAATAAACACCAGGGTCTCTGTCAGATGGTGACCTTCCTGCAACTTTGTAGCAGGCTACCTTCTGAATTGGCTGCTGGAGACAACAGGGAGGTTTCCCAGGCTGTAGCAAGTCCAGAGTCAGAGTGCTTTTGCCCATATGATCTAGTATCGCCATCTGCATGTTCGGCCTCCTATGATCAATCCATGTGCGCTCACATACATCTACAGTGTTCTCGCGCTCCCAAACACCCACACCCACACAAACGCAAGCTTTGCTTTTCGGACCATTTTTCTGTCTCCAGAGAAGGGGCAGGCAGCTCCTTGGTACTTACTAATCAGGAGCAGGCCCTCAGACAAGGTTACTGACAGTAGCAGAGGCTGTAAACCCTCTTGAAGGCAGCTTGAAAGGAGAGGAGGAAACCAAGGCATGCCCCAGAACCAAAGACAAGCCAGAGAGAGCAGGTGGGGGTAATGGCCGGAGCAAGGAGAGAAGAATAAACCCCCGCGTGTGCGGAAAGCTTCAATGGGGGGGGGGTGGGTAGGGGATGAGACTGGCTTACTCCCTGCCTTTGGAGGGGCAGCACCCGACCCTGCATGGCCAGCTTCCTCCTGTCAAATCCACCTGCTCTCTGGAGTCTCTGTCTGCTGCCAGCCCTTGTCCCGCGCTCTTTGCTGGTCATTTAGGGAGCTGATTCCTTGTGAGACAGATGCCGGGGATAACTTCTCCCTGGGCTCTGGGCATGGGTTAGGTATTATTGAAGCATGTATTAGGTATTATTTTAACAACCGTTGGAACTCCTGTTACTTGCTGCCAACAAACACTGCTTCCGAAGCTCATTTTCTATAAGGAAGCAAAGACGCAACAGGACAATTTGATACTCTAATTAGCAAGTACCGAACCCTTTCTTGCTGGCTAAGCTGCCCTGAGCGAAAGGACTATAGCTTTTATAGCCCGCTGGCCCATCCTTATGTTAGCACTAGTGATCTTGAACATTCCACAGAGGACTAAGCCTCCTGGACCATTTCCACCTTGACCAGAGGTGGATCTCTTTTCCTAGTAGAGGGACTATTATGACTAGTGGAGGGGGGACAAGACCATGTCTGATCCAAAACACAAGCCCCCACAACTGTGATTGGTTCTACGCCAACATCTGTGACAGGTCAAACAAATGGGTGTGATGAGTGTGAGCGCTCCCTCTCCCTCTCATCGTCTGTGACTCCAACAGCAGGCTGTTTAGGCTCAGTCGGGGAGTCTGCAGCCAAGGGCTTTCCTAGGCTGCCCCCCAGCGCTGCAACATTGGGGCCTGGAGGGGTCTTGCCATCCCTGCTTTCAATGGTGTTAGAGAAGACAGGCAATGCAGCTTTACAGCTACACAAGCATCCGCCAAAGTTGCAGTGACTCTGGCTTGGTTCTGTAGGCACCATGGACCGTTTGTGTGTACATGCGCACAGTTTTCTCCCATTGGACAGCCAAAGGTCTCGAAGACACCACATGGGAATCCAGCACACTGTGCTGCGTGGTGCGTGACTGTTCTCACACGGTTAGAAGTGGAGAGCTGACAGGAGAGAGAAGACCGCTTATAAAAGGTGAAGGGGCTCTCAGGGGCCAGAGAAGAGAACGTGCAGACCCTGGTCTCTGAGACAATTCCAGGGAGATGTCATATCTTCAGAATCAGAAGGATCTCAGGCCCAGGACTGAGTGTATGGTAACTCTGCTGTCACCAAGGGCCAAGGGTTCCAATACCCAAGAGCACAAAGGAGCAATGGAGGGCGCCACTTAGTGTTGCCCCACCTGCTTGTTGCTGCTGCCCAACACTGAGAAGAAAGGAAGCTTGGGGTCTGGCATCTGCGGAGCTGCTCCTTTGACCAGACACAGACCCAGCCCTTGCCTCCTTCCAAGGCAGAGATGACAGCCTGGCTACCAGAGCTGGAGTCCAGTGGACCCTCGGGCAGCATCGGGGATGAGGCGGGATATCGGCGGGCTGGCCTCAAAAGTTGACGTCCCTCTGTGATTTGCTAGTCTTCCCGAGGACAGGGACTTTCTGTCTTCTCCAGACAGACTGCAGCACTTGAGGGCAAATGAGTAAGTGAGTAAATTTGCTTTTGTGATGATATTTCTTAACAGTGGGCCTTAACAGTGGACACCTACATTAGAGCTATTTCGGGTAACTTAACAGAGTTCAGCCCTGGGCTACACCCTAGAAATACCGAAGTCTCCGTGGTGGCAGTCCAGAACTCGGCATTTGCTAGGATGTTGAGGGGGTTTTTAGACAGTAAAAATAAATCTGAGAAACCTGCTCTAGAGTTTCATTTTTAGTTCTTGGGGGGAAAAATGTGTCTTTTTCTCTACAAGCAGAAACTAAATAGCACCCATTCTTTCCTGCTTTGCCCCTGCTGAAGGGAGCTTGGAACTAAAAGCGAAGCTTCCTTCGTGTGCCTGGCTTTCTTTACTGGATGAGCTTTCAAGAGTTTCAGATAAGTGCTTCCCCAGCTCCTCTCCCCAATATCTCCCCCAGTTCTCCTCCACAACCCCCTTCCTAAGCCCTCTTCACAGCTCCCATCCCCAACCCCCAATTTCCCTCCACAACCCCCCTCCACAACTCCTCTTCCAACCCCCAAGCTGGCCCTACATCCACCCCCGCCCTGAGACGCATCAGAATACAGCAAGAAGCTCTCTCTGCTTGTAGCTCTAACACCATCCCCAACAGTCTTAGTCATCTATGACCTCCCACGCCTCTTAGAGGGAACTAAGCCTCCCTTCCACTACAGTTTCCTTTTTGATTGCATCTTCCTGTCTTCCCCCAACTCCCAGGTCTTAAAACGTTCTTGCAAGTGAGGAATACCTAGTATTGATGCCGAGGTCTATTCTAGACCATGTGTGCTGATCTAGGATCTCAGTGTCTTCTTCTCCTCTTTTCAGTGTTTGTTTTGTGTGTAGTAGGAGGGATGGACCCCAGGACTGTGTGCACGCGTGATTCTCTCCAGTCCCTGTTTTCTGCTTCATTGCGCCTTCCACCTTTCAAACAGCAGATGGTATCCCCAGCCAGCTAAATCCTCAACACCAACAAAACCCGAAAATATAAACACACCAAGGTTTGGGGATACAGCAACGGTGAAAGAATGAAAGACGCTGCTACAAGGAACAACTCCAATGCCAGAGCGCTTGTGTGGGCAGTGCCTCCAATAAACCACGCTTCAGAGGATGTTGTGCCCACAGAGAGGGAATGGAAAGGATTGAATGGGTAATGTTTCTTTCACCACAATATTCCTGGGAGTGGGGCACAGCGGCAGAACACTCGCCTAGCAACACTGCAGAAGAAGTGAAAGAATGTCTTTCTCCCTTAAAAAACTAAGAGACGTATTTGCAATAAAATGATAAGAATGCATAAATTCCAAGTTAAGCTCACTCTTTGTTGGGCTGGAGAGTTGGCTCAGAGGATAAGAGCAACCACATGATGGCTCACAACCATCTGTAATGAGGTCTAATGCCCTCTTCTGGCCTGCAGGCAGACAGATCACTGTATACATAAATAACTCTGTGTGTGTGTGTGTGTGTGTGTGTGTGTAGTAGTACACACTGTAGCCCGCCCACACAGGAGTTCAGAGGACACCTTGGAGTTAGCTCTCTCCGTTGGGTCTCAGGAATCTGATTTACATCGCTGGGCGTTGCAGCAAGCTCCTTCACAAGCTCAGCCATATTAACGGCCCCAGCCAAGTTCTTGAGCCTGCCCAGCATCACCAAGATCTAGAGATAAAAGGGACACAGCGGCCCCCACACCAAAGTGAAAGAGAGAGAAAGGAGGAAGCAAAGCAGCCTTAAACTGTAAACATGGTGGGTCAGAGACTCACACAGTTGTGAAACCGAGGGAAGAGGAAGGAACCGAGAGCAGAAGGGGCTGTGAGGTGAGTCCTTTCCGGTCCGTCCAGCAACAGGTGCAGAGCTTATCTGAAACTGAGAACAGAAGTTTTCAGCTTGGGCAGTGCGATCGTTTCCGTTAATAGCAGCACAGGATGCCCAGCCCTGGTGGCAACCGTGTGCTTCAGCGCCCAAGGTCAGCTGCAACTCTCCTGAGTGGCAAGGAGGCATGGGCTTATATAGCTCATGATATATACTCTCTCTGTGAAACTGGTGCCCCTTTCAGGGTACGGATTGGTGGATTGGTGCTCCCTTTTCAAGTGACCGTTGTCCGTGCATGCCCTCTTGGGGCCTTAGCTCTTCCAGGCCTCGGCTTCTTCAGGTTGGGCCAGGCTGCTGAAGGCTTGCTCTCCTCACCGAACTGTGTGTGGAAGAGACAGTATGGCAGATGTGGGCAAAAGTCTGTGAGAATCCTCCCAACTGTGTACCCGTGACCTTGTACTTCCGGGAACTGCCAACTCGAGAATGTGATACTAACTCCAACGAGACCAGAAATCTGGAATCCAACTTGGGGCAGCCCGGCTCAGCTGACCGTGAGCCTGAAGATAGCTGCTGTTGATGAGGATCTATGGACGCCTTTAGGTTATGTTTGGTAGGGACTTAGAGCAGCCACAGCCCTGGGAAAGAAGGTTGTTCATGCTCAGCAATGTCACCTCCATCTCTCCTCCTTCGGGAGCCCCTCCCCAACTCCGGGCCAGCTGCTTCAAACCATGGAGGAGTGCTCTGTTCATCCACAGACAGTTGCAGGAGGACCCACGTTCCCAGAGGTGGTGACTGGAGCTATTTGCACTGCGCTCATGACCTTGGTGGCGTACTCTGGTTGTGTAACCCAGACAACCTCCGCACCCGCGGGCTGTAGGCTTCAGGAAGTGGGACCTTGTCTGGATTAACTGGATCACTTTTTTCTCAAGGCCCACGGCAGGGCCCGCAGTTGACCAGGACACACAGAATGAGCAGGATGGAAGGGGCCGGGTGCAGATCCTTGCCTAGCATGAACTGGGGTCTGGGTTTAGGCCCTCAATACCGCAAAAAGAAGTAATAAAGAAAAATTAATCTAAAGCTGGCTTTAATTCACATGTCTCTCTCTCTCTCTCTCTCTCTCTCTCTCTCTCTCTCTCTCTCTCTCTCTCGTGTGTGAGCATGTGCGCTTGTGTGTGTGATCCTTTTTCTGTGTTTGCACACCTGAATTTATAAATGAACTGAAACCAAAGCTTCTTGCCATCCTACTGCAGGGAGTTTAATTCCTGAGCCCTTGTATGGGAGGCATTCACCAGAATGAGCTCTGCTCAGCCGGCCTATGTTTTGTTTTGTTTTCCCCCTGGGAGAAGAGCTGCTTACCCGTTACCCTTCTCTCCTCAGGGTCCTTGACAGAACACCTCCTTGCCTCACCCTGAAAATAAGCTGACACAATAGGACGGAGGTTTTACTGTCTCGGGCTTTGTCTAGGAATACCTGGAGGAGTTTGGTCTGCTGAGAGTGGAGGTCGGGCCCAGTCCTTGCAGCTGCTGGGGGGCGGGACCTGTTTTAGATGCTCAGGAGCGCTAAGCACTCTTTGACCACCTGTGGGTTTAGCGTTCTGCTTAGGGATGGAATAGAAGGAAAGCACTGTCTCTGCATATCAGTGTTAGCATGAAAAAGCAATGGGAAAAATATATGCAAAGAAAACTGGCAAGATAGCACCCACCAGGATAGGTGGTATCTCTGTGTAGGGAAATGGAACATTGGGTGGAAGGGGCAGAAGGAGAAAGAGAAGTAGGAGACACAGTGTCCTCAGAACTCTTCTGTGCTACACAAAAATATAACAATCATACGAGGTAGTGTTTGTGTAAGTGTGTGCGAGTGTGTGTGTGTATGTGTGGTGGTAGTGGTAGTGGTAGTGCTGTGTATGTGCAGGGGTGTGTGTGTGTCGTGCTGTGTGTGTGCAGGTGTGTGTGGTCTGTGTATGTGCAGGTGTGTGTGCTTGTGTGT
>NC_022009.1:124601543-124613197 GCF_000317375.1 Microtus ochrogaster | reverse complement strand
GGGGGAGGGGGAGGGAAATGGGAGGCGGTGGCGGGGAGGAGGCAGAAATCCTCAATAAATAAATAATTTAAAAAAAATAAAAAAATAAAATGTCGGTCTGCGGATCTAAGCTCAGGTTCTCAGGCTTACAGGCAAGTGTTCCCCTAGTCGGAGGAGTCACTGTTTAATTCAGTAGCAGGAAATGTAGTTTTGCTGCAGAAGATCCTGTGGAGAGAACCCAGAGAAGCCGCTGTGCGTGTGTGTGGACGACTGCACACACCTCATTATAAAGCGTTGGCCGGTACAGGGAAGCATGCTGATGAAAACAAGCCTCATTGGTTGATTGGCCAGAAACGACCACGACTGAGGCAGTAGGGGCGAGCGGTTGTGTGAGCCAGAACGAAGCCGGTGAGTCTCATATAAGGCAGCTACCTCCAGAGGTGTTTGGCACATTTCTGGTTGCCAGAACTTAGTGAAGTCACTGGCACTTAGTGGGAAGCATTTAACATCATGAAGTGGGCGGGGCAGTGGGCGGGGCAGGCCATGCAGTGGGCGGGGCAGCCCGCGGGAGCCCCAGGACTAAGGGAGGGGCAACCCCTGCGACCCAGGTCCTAGGGTCAGTTCTACCTCGGCTAGCTCTCCTGAGGAACCACAACACAGCCTAGTTCTGCTACGGAGGGGCCAGGGTCCCCTCCTTGGATTCTTTGTCTTCTTGATAAAAGACTTTAGGAGTGGATCCAGAAGAAGCTTGAGGACAATGTGATTAGTATTTAAAGGAAAGCATCAGGGCAGAGAAGATGTAGATTTTGGAAGCTACCAGGAGGAGTGGGGTGGAGAAGAGGGGTCAGGAAGGAGACATGGGGCAGCTTGTTAGCAATGGTGGTCTGTATGGAGTCACGGCAGCAGGCAGTTACATGGTAAAAGCAATGTCACTTCAGAGAAAGCCCAAAGGGACAGAGAGAACATGCGTAGGCTTTAGCCATTACCCAAGAGAAAGAAGTAGAAAAAGGGAAAGGGGGAAAATTTAAAGAGAGAGAGGATGAGAGAGAAGGTAGACTTATCAAAGCTGCAAGACCATTGCCACTTAAGCTACTGCACTAATGGCGAAAGTTCTGGGAAGGAAAAGGACGATGAGGGTATAATTATTCCTCCCACCCCTTTAGCACGGCTTTAGTGAATCAGCCTTCCCGTGGGGTGATCTCTTGGCCAGGTGATTGATGGGAGTTGCAGTCACACCTCTGTGTGACTATGTATATATAATCTTCCAGGCAGAAGTTAGGAGAGAAAGTACAAAGAACAAAGCTCTCCCCCAGCACTGCTGGGCTCTGGCCTGGACAGAACCAAGGACGTTTTCAGCTTTCAGCCAAAGGAAGAGCAGTTTACTTTGGGGATCCTCTGCCCTGAACGTCCTAGCTGCCTTCCCCATTTGGTCCTCATCACAGCTGCTGTTTGAACTGCGTGGTTGGGTAAAGATGCGCTGAACTCCAGACCATTCACAGGGAAAGAGGTGGTGCAGGAGCAAAAGCAGAAAAGTCACAGTCCAGGGCACAGTCGCTGGGAGAAATTGATGAGAAATGAATGAATTGTCAGTAGTATTAGCATCCAGACACACCTGTCCCTGCCCCTTGGGACCAGAGAGAGTACGTCACCCCTGCACCCACGGCAAGCAGTACCCTGGCTCTGTATGCAGCTGTAAAGGTCCCTTTAAGTAACAAGTTCCACCCACTCTGGTTCTTTTTTCTGATGCTCTTCTGAAGAGGCAGACTGGTCTTTACATCTATCTATCTATCTATCTATCTATCTATCTATCTATCTATCATCTATCTATCTATCTAGTTATCATGTATCTATCTATCTATGAATCTATCTGTCTATCTATCTATGTATCTATCTGTCTGTCTATCTATCTATGTATCTTTCTGTCTGTCTGTCTATATCTCTCTCTGTTCTATCTCTGTCTCTCCCTCTCTCTGTCTCTTTCTCTTCCTTTCCTTTTCCCATTCCCTTCCCAATAAAACTTCCCACATAAGCTCAGTCTGCATGGCGTGTCTGTCTCTCACCTGCCACATGGCCCCTCGGCCTGCCAAGGCCCCTCTGTCAGTGTATCTTAACAAGTAAGATGGCGAATCTTTTCTCTGGTAGTGGCTGGGGTCACATTTTGTCACACACCCACAGGAGGACTTTTGGGTATACACGGATCTGAAAAGTGCCTGTCTTGCTTGGAAAGGGACAATATCAGGTAGTTTGTAGAAAGACATGTGGGCACCAGGCTTGGAAAGGAATGCTGGGGCAAGCTGCTGGCCATGGGATTTGATCATGGGGCAAGAGTCTGGGGTGTCCAACTCCATGCATTCAGGAAACACTCCCCATCCATGTGTTAAGTTAGGCTGCTTTTAATAGCAGAGCCTGTGGTGCTGGAGGGTTTTCATTGAAGGCGGAGTATTTTGCTACCATTTGGATGGCACAGCCGACTGAGAAACTGGGAGCGATAAAAATAGCAGCTTGCACAGGCTGTCCTTTTGGGTGCCTATTTAAGTACACAGTGAAGTTATAGCACAAATATTCGTGTGAGTAGTTGTCATTTGACACGGACCCAAATAGGTTTATTACTACAACTCCACTCTCAAAAAGATCAAAATAGGCTGCAGTGTCTGCTCGGGGCCCTCAGAGTCACGTTTGCCCGTGCTGGAACCCACACCGTCACCCTAGAAGACACGCGAAAGGAAAACAACTAATTACTCACAGTGCCACACTGGCAACTAGTGAGAGGAACTACCCTTTCCATGTTAGGAACTTAAAATTCATATATCCGCGTGTGTGTGTGTGTGTGTGTGTGTGTGCGCGCGCACGCGCGTGTGTGCGCACATGCATGACTACAGTCTACTGTACACAGGGTGCTACAGTCTACTGTACACAGGGTGACTACAGTCTGCTGTACAGCTGGGTGACTAAAATAAATAACAATTAGAGTCTTTAAAAGTTCTTTGCAAAAGCAGAAAGCTAGAAAAATCACATGGAGTAAAAGCATCAGAATTAAAGATGATGAGAAAAATCTAGATAAAAGAGAGACTAAGGCCGGGCAGTGGTGGTGCACGCCTTTAATCCCAGCACTCGGGAGGCAGAGGCAGGCGGATCTCTGTGAGTTCGAGACCAGCCTGGTCTACAAGAGCTAGTTCCAGGACAGGCTCCAAAGCCACAGAGAAACCTTGTCTCGAAAAACCAAAAAAAAAAAAAAAAAAAAAAAAAAAAAAAAAAAAAAAAAAAAAAAGAGAGACTAAGAAAACATTTTGATGCTGAGTAACATAATGAACAGAGGAAAAGAAAGACCCCACTGAAACATGAAATGCAGAAAAACAAGACAGATAATGAGATAGGCAGGGACCAAGCATCAGATAAACTCTGGGCCATGAACCTTACCACTTAAAAGCATGCTCTCAACAGCTCTGTTGTAAAACACCAGATTAGGCCACAGAGTCAGGATATTGGCAGACTTGGAGCCCAGTAGTACTAAACCAAGCTAGAACTAGCCGGGTTCACGATGACCACACAAATGGTAAGCATAGGGGACTGTTACCAAAACAAGCATATGAGCCAACCCTGCACAGGCCTCTGGCTTCGCTCACTATGATCACCTTTAAACACACTAATTTTGGAGGTCGTACAGGTGAGCAATGCCTTGTGAATCTCCCAGTAGATCTGAGCCAATGGCTCCTTTGGCATGGCATAGCAGCTGCCAAACTTAACCTCAGCAGAACTCTGAAGACCTTGCTTGCTGAAAATACTGATGTGGTGGGAGACTGCCCATTTGTTTCCCAGCCACGCAGACCCAAACAATCACACAGAAACTATATTAATTATAACACTGTTTGGCCTATTAGCTCAGGATTCTTATTAGCTAACTCTTACATCTGAAATTAACCCATTTCTATTCATCTGTGCATTGCCACAAGACTGTGGCCTCCTGGTAACGATTCCAGCGTCCTTCTTCGGGAGCTACGTGGCGTCTCCTTGACTCCGCCTACTCTTTCTACATCCCTGTTTGGCCCACTGACCCCTGGACCAGGCTCTACCCTGACCTTCTACTTCCTCAGTATTGAACACCTATAACCCCCAGCCTCACTGTAAGACCCAGACCAAACCATGAGGCCAGGACAGTTACACAAGATGTTACTGTACCTGTAACCTGTACATTGAATGAACTTGACAGCCTGTTAAACACTCCCTACACACACTCAAACACACACACTGCCAGGGTGTTGGTGCAAAAACCACACCCATAATTAATGGGCAAGTATCAAATTTTAGGTCCCCTAGAAAATCAAAACTCGCCGCCTCCTTTGTTGAAACAAGCACCCTGGTCATCTGTGTTCACTGTTAGCACCATCCGGCTTGGGTTTAGCAGCTCCCGTGAAGGTTCCAATAGAGAAGGTTCCCTGCTGGTCTAGATGCGTTTGTGACCTGGTCTCATTTTTACCACTTCAGTGGTACATCCTTCTTCTGTCCAGAATCAAGGGGACCAAAAAGAGCTAAGATTGGTAGTTCTGAAAGAATGATTGCTGGAATAGCGGCGGCTGCTGCACCCGGAGGAATGGCTAGACATCTGGGAACCAGGGCAGCTGAACCAGCAACCTGGGGGTGTGGCCAGTGATCTGCCTTGATGAATTCTCCCAGAGACTATAGTGTCACTGGGAATTTGAGGGTCTGAAAGAAAAAAATGAATATTTAAAAACATTTCAAATTGTAAAGTTTGAAGTTAATAGGCATAAGAAGGTTCCAGGGGGGCTACTCCCAAGTCGGGAAAACTAGGTCTGATGTCAGGAGGCGTTCCCAGTCCCTCTCAGCTTCTCAGCTGCTCCACTAAAGCTAAAACCAGAGGGTTTTTTTTTCTTCTTTTTTCTTTTTCTTTTTTCTTTTTTCGAGACAGGGTTTCTCTGTAGTTTTTGGTCCCTGTCCTGGAACTAGCTCTTGTAGACCAGGCTGGCCTCGAACTCACAGAGATCCGCCTGCCTCTGCCTCCCGAGTGCTGGGATTAAAGGCATGCGCCATCACCGCCCGGCAAACCAGAGGTTCTTATGCTGGGTACGCTTTAGAGCCGCAGACCCTGCCAACAAGACAGAATCTCTGGGCTTGAGGAACTCGCACCATGAGGTGATCCCAATGTACAGCTGTGGTTTTGTACATTGTTCTAGATGGAACCCTTGGACTGACAGACGCAGCCACAGCCTTGACCCCCATAAGAGGGCAGAGCTCTGCTGGGGAAGTACAGTGGGGAAGGGTACTAGACCATGAGGTCGTCCTCCCAGAATCCTCTCTGATCTCCGATCTAGGGTTCTGTATACAGCCCTGAGTTCCAGCGCCAACAGGGACCGTGCATGAAGGATCTGGAGAGAGTTCAGAGAGGAGAAACAGAGATGACCAAAGAAGGGAAAACGGGACCTTTGAGAGGATGTGAAGGGAATGGTTCAGCCTGGAAGGCTGAGAGAAAGCCACAGTGCTCCTGTAGATGGTGCCCCTGTGTGCGCGTGTGCGGTGCTGATCTGTCCGTCTCCATTTCACTATGAAACAGGAGAACCAATAAAAGACACTCCAACTGTGTAAGTCCTTTACCCTTTACTAGAAATCTCTACCCCCAGAGGCACCCCCACCCTGTGTCCACTGAGTGTGGCAGTGATTGGGATAAACTGAGAAAATGCCTGATGTCAGAGACGCTTCTTTTAATGCCGGGTAAGACAGAACCACTTTTCTCTCACAGAAGACTTTCTTTGTTTCCCTCATGGCTTTTAGGGTTGTGTGTTTAAAGGCTTGGCGAAATGGCTCACACAGGAAAGGCACTTGCCTCTGACCCTGATGACCTGAGGTAGCGCTCCAGAACCCACGTGGTGGGAGGAGAGAAATGATTCATTCCCGTTGACTGTTTTCTAACCTCCTAACCTCGCAAGTGAGCTGTGGCATGCACTCACCCACATACACACACACACGGACACACACACACCATACACACACACACAGACACACACTCACACACAGACACACACTGACACGTACACACATGCACTCACACACACATACTCACACAGACACACACATAGGCATGCACACAGACACACAGACGACACACACACACACAGAATTATATATTTTTTGTGACATCAAAGTTAAAAACACACATACAAATGAGATTTATATATTTATGTTATGTCATAGTTAAACCATTTTAAATGCTGATTTCCATTATACCTAAATTTTGTTGGGCCGCTTATTATTCACTAGTTCAAGGAATAATAAGGATATTCTACATTACATAATTTCTTATCTGACTACCTTTCACTTTGGTGAAGGTGTCTGGTCTATGGAACAACCGTCTGAGGTCACAGAAAGACATCATCTTTCCATTTTAATAAATAAGAAAATGGAGCCCCAGAGAAGGAGAGCAACTTCGCTCTAGTCTACAGTAAGCTGTAGATTCGGAGCGTCCTCCAGGCTGAATAACTCTTGGTTCCAGACCCTTGGCCATGCTAGCACACACTTCTTTAGCATGTACCAGAGTCTTGTTGCAACACAGATCACTGACTCAGCAGGTCTTGGGTGGGGTCTGAGAATTCGCATGTGTAGTAAGTTACCAGAACTGTTGGCCCTGAGAGCCCCTGGCTCACGCTGTTCATTTTACACACGTTTCTGGAGTCTACCCTCCTCTTCCAGTGTTTCTCTCTCTGTTCTTCTCCAAGAGTTCCTTGAAGCAGGAAAGTAAAGCAGCCTCCCTGCTAAACATCCAAGTCAAGGAGAAGTAAAGCTGCCTGCCTCCCCTGGGGCTCGCATTTCGTCTGCTTGCTGAGAACCCCATTCAAGGACACCTAAGCACTGAGTGTACATAATTATTTCTTTGGGATCCTTGGGCTCTGCGGGGTAGCAGGGAATGGAATGCGCGGACTCATAAATCTAAATGATTCATAACAACAGCATACACAGCACAACAAATGCTTCAAGAAATCAATGAGCAAAACTTCTCTGTTGCAGCAACACCTGAACACACTCAAAAATTAATAGCTGGAGTTTGGAGGCCATAACAGAGCAGTAAATTGTCTGTAAAGCTCTACCTGGGCAAATCTGTAGGAAACCCTGGAGCAGTGGAGGCCCCGAGCTGGGGGCTTGCAGGAGGAGCACTCTGCAGAGCCAAGTCAGGGTCTCTCTGGGATCAAGGCTCAGGTCCAAGACTATGGGAGGCCACTCTCTAGTGAAAGATCAACCACATGGGTGCCCAGTACCAGGGAACCTGCCCAGCCACACCCAGTGTTCTTTGTCAAAGCCTGCACCCAGTTTAAGGGAGTGGTTTTTTTCCCTGTATTCTCAACAATGGAAACACCTGTGACCTTTCAGGCTGTTGGGGTGGGAAAGGGGAGGAACACCTTTCTTGACGTGGGGGAAGGGTGGGGGAAGGGAATTTCTAAGGAGGCAATGAGCAAAAAAGAAATATTTGAAACCTGAATACCTCCAAGCCAGCAGGTAACATTCCAAAAGTCTCTAGAACAGGGCCAGGGACGTGAAAGCCATTCCCAGCTCAGGCAGGGTCCACCCTGAAAGTGCTTCACCTAGGAAAACAACAAAGTCACTCCTCATGGAGCCCACCGTGGTTGGCCTGATGCTGGGTGGTAGCTTAACAGCGTTGTTTTCAAACAAACCCTCAGGAAAGCCACAGAAATAAAACCATTTGGGGTTCTCTCTCAGGGAGAGAGCCCATTCTGGTCTCTTCTGAGCCTTGGTCTGTCTCAGTCAGAAAAAAAGAAAACCTGATTCCCAGCGCCTACCCTGCAGGCTCAGGGCTCCAGGTGCACCGTGCCTGGGCTCCTGTTGTCCGCTTCACTTTGTGTGGTGGAAAGAAACCTCTCCTGTACTCTGCCTCGGGCCTGTGGCTCAGCTGACCTCTCCAGTCATGCTTACTCATGAGACAAACTGTTGTGTTTATTTTATGGGGCAGAATTTCTCCACGTAGCCCTGGCTGTCCTAGAGCAGGATTTGTAGATCAGGCTGTCCTTGAACTCAGAGCTCTGCTTGTCTCTGCCTTGTCAGCGTGGGATTCAAAATGTGTACTGCCCGGTGTTTAAGGCAACCTTCAAGCATGCATGCATATTTGTGTGTGTGTGTGTGTGTGTGTGTGTGTGTGTGAGAGAGAGAGAGAGAGAGAGAGAGAGAGTCCAGCATGAGGGAAGAAGTGCAATATTTTGTCTTTCTTTGCCCCCGTTAGCTTCTCACTTTCCTCTCCCTTTACACCCCTCTTCCCATGCGGTCTCCCTTCTACTTTTATGCCCCTGGTATATACATGCATAAATATAGATATTTATACATAAGTCTAGATTCTGCATATGAAAGAAAATGTGTTTTTCTTGCTGAGACTGGCTTATTCCACTGAATGCAATGATCTCCAGCTTCATTTGTTTTCCTGTAAGCGGCATAATTTGATTTTCTTATGACTGAATACAATGCCATCATGTGCCTGTTCAGCCAGGCCTGGTGGCACACACTTTCATTCCTACCATTTGGGAGGCACAAGCAGGTGGATCTCTGTGAGTTCGAGACGAGCCTGTGCTGCATGCTGAGTTCTAGAACAGCCAGAGCCATGTAGTGAGACTCTGCTTTAAAAAAAGAAAGAAAGAAAAGAGCCATCAAGAGATTTCTTTTGTACTATCTGCTTTTGGAAAAGCCGTGCCTACAGTAAGCCATGCTGTTGCATGCATTAACGATTCACTCCATTTTCTTGTTGTGTGCTGTGTGCACAGGGCTGCACCACAAAATGTTTATCAGCTCATCACTGGTGGAACTATAAAAGTGTTCTGTGATGGGGGCAGCCTGCTCTTCAGCCAACCAGGGCGGTGTCCTGGGATGATAGCAGAACTGCTTTCTGCCTGGGCTGTGATGGCTCCTGGACTGTCACCGATGGCAGGAGTTTGTGTGAGAGGAGCCTTCATCTTCACAGAGTCCTTCTACTCATTCATCCCTCATTTCACCCCCTCCTCTGAGCCTTGACTCCAGCATCCTTTCAGATCACAGCCGCACCTAGGAAGAGAGGGAACCAGAGGAGGCCTGTGAGGTGGAAGGCTTCTGGGGGGACGGTACTGCTTTGAGACAAGAGTCCCCGCAGAGCAGAGGGCACCCGGCAGCTCTTTGTGTGGCATGGGCTCTTGGAGTCTGTTTTTAAGAAGCTTTAACCTTAATCTTTGGCGTAGATACAAATCACTAGAGGATTTTGTAGAGGAAGATTTCCGTTCTCTAGGCTTCAATGAGGATTCGAACCTGCCAAACCCAGCCCGGTCCAGGGAAAGTCGGCCTTACTCAGCTTCAGGCCATGCTCTGTGAGGGGCCATTTACAATGGCTTAATTACTGATTGCTTCTGAACAAGACTTTAATTGCTGCTTATAAAACTCAGTTGAGTGCAGGCTAACTCGTGCTTTCTTCTCTCAAAGATGCCCTGTAGCTACTGCTAATACCCAGGGCCCCAAAACACCCCCAAACACCTCAGGGCACTCTAAAACGTCCCTGAGGCTGGAAGATTCCTGTGCACAAAATCGCACGGCTTCTCTTGTTTTTCTACCTTGCATTTGGTCCCTGGAAAAAAGGACTTGAGGCTCAGGTTCTGCAGGCGCATGGTTTAGATAGGCCTGGAGCTTAGCGAGCAGAAAGGGAAGCCAGGGCACTGGCAATTAGGAGGCATTCTTAACTATTTTCCCAATTTTGATCATGTAGGAGCCCAAGAATGATGGTGCACGTGAGATAAACTCTGGGTTTAAAATCTGAATCCAAGGAAGGTGGTCCAAAGGCCTTGTCAGGCTGCTGAGACAGTTAAGTGTTAAATGCTCCAGGCTGACTCGAAGGGAATCATTCTTTGAAGGGACCCGCTACCAGCAACCTTTTCAGGCAGGAAATGAGCCGATAATGGGACCCACGGAAATCAAGGATGCCCGGGCGTAAGGCTTTGATAAGGTGATTCATTTATAATCATGCAAATGAATGTTTATCTCCTGTAATTTGCTAGGCACCCTGGATACAACCCCTTCTCTCCAGGGAGAGCCAGAGGAGAGCTGCCACGAGCGCGTGCATGCATGCATGCGTGCGTGCGTGCGTGTGTGTGTGTGTGTGCGTGTGTGCGTGTACTCATTCCTCTCCTGGAGGAACAATCTGGATGTGTTAGGGGAGAGCAGAAAGCCTGCAGCTGGAGGTGCTTAGGACACCTGAATGACAGATTTCTGGGAGCGTGTCGGGGAGGACAATCGCAGTGGAAGCAAATGGGGAGGGAATGCCCACTGCGCCTTTGGGGAAAGGAACTTGTTCATGCCTCTCTGGAGGAAAAGAACTGGAAGGAGGGAGGGAAGTGAAGGCCAGCCTCAGTCCTGACACTCTTTAAGCTACGTTCACTACAATCATAGCGTAGGTTGGAGGCACAGAGGTGACAGACCTTGAAGTTGCTTCGAGGCTGACTCAAGTGCTGGGAAGGAGATGGAGGCGTGTCCAACTTCTGACATTGCGAAACAGCTCTGTCATCTACAAGTTCACGCTCAGTAACGCATGAAACGAGTTACAAAAAGTCTGACAGAGAAAAAAAACCTCAAAACGTTTTGAGTCCTTTTTTTTTTACTTTGTGTTGGGCCCCTTTCACCACTGTCTTCAGCCGCGAGACTCGATGTGGTCCTTCCTTGGCCACAGGTAGAAAACAGCGGCTAGCGTGTTTGTGAGGCAGCAGGCCGGGATGCCACCAGGTCCGGCTAGTTGTGGAAGCCTGAAATCAGGAGTGTGATGGCAGGGATTGGGTGCCTGTGCTGGCCACCAAGGGAGAGCCGTGATTGGGCTGCGACTCTGAAATTCCTGGGAGAGCGCCCGCTCCTAGCTGTGAATCTGGGCTGCATTATAAACTGAGCCACTTGGATGACGTTGACCATAGGGGCTTGGGTCTGTAGCATTGGAAACAAGTGTTTCTGGAGACAGACAAGGAGGGACCCATAGGGGACCTCTGTATCTGTTACACAGACGAGCAAGCAGAAACAAGGGGTGCTCATACTTCATATTGTCTTTCCTGTCTGCTGGGGCCATGCAGGGGCAGGACCAGGGGCAGAGTCGCTTTCTGCGGTGTTCTCACGTTGCTGGAGGTCACCCCTTCCCTGTGTCAGCAGAGATGGCAGCCCTCCTGGTAAAGGAAAGACCTCCGGTTGCAGGCTGGAGCAACCAATCCGTGAGCTAAGAGTACTTACTGTTTGGCAAAAATTCCAAGTTCGGTTCCCAGTACCCACATCAGGCAGATTACAGCCACCTGTAATTCAGAAGACATGACACAGCCTCTTCTGGCCTTCAAGGGCATGCACACAGAGACAGACAGAGACACAAGAGAGAGACAAAAAGACACTGAAAGAGAACACAGAGGGAGGTGGAGGAAGAAAGGAGGAAGTGTCCAGGGACGGAGGGCAGGAGAGTGAGCTGCCTGGGGATAGCTGTGACATCAGTGCCACGTGTTGTCAGATGTCAAGAAGGTGACAGATTTGGTGACCTGGAAGTTACCCTGAACTTTACAGAAATTTATTTGAAATAATCCAGTCGAGAAGTGGTAGAGAAAGGGAAAAAAAAAACATGGTTATGAGGACAGGTGGGGTCTATGTGAGGATGGGTGGGGTCTATGTGAGGATGGGTGGGGTCT
>NC_022009.1:124594962-124601265 GCF_000317375.1 Microtus ochrogaster | reverse complement strand
GGGTGGGGTCTATGTGAGGATGGGTGGGGTCTATGTGAGGATGGGTGGGGTCTATGTGAGGATGGGTGGGGTCTGTATGAGGACGGGGTGGGGTCTATGTGAGGATGGGTGGAGTCTATGTGAGGATGGGTGAGGTCTATATGAGGACTGGGGTGGGTGTCCTCAGTGAACCCTATCATCCTGCTCTTTTGACTAGCTTTTACTGGACATCTCTGTATTAGTCCAGGTTTTCTAGAGTCACAGAACTTATGGAATAAATTTCTCTCTCTCTCTCTCTCTCTCTCTCTCTCTCTCTCTCTCTCTCTCTCTGTGTGTGTGTGTGTGTGTGTGCGTGTGCTTGTGCGCGTGCGTGTGCGTGCTGAGGACTCCAGAAGAGGGTGCCTGGCCGTTTTCTGTAGAACTGGAGTCACAGGTTTTGTGAGTCACCTAATGTGGTTCTAGGATCTGAATTTGAGTCCTCATGATTGAACAGCGAGCTCTCTTAACATCAGAGCCATCTTTCAAGACCCAATTTAGAGTGTTTTTAAAGAGCCTACTGGCAGATTGGTATTCAAGGGAAGCAAGAGGCAACGAAGCAGGCTGATGAGAGATGGATACAGAAAGGCTGAGGTACAGCCCTTGCCTACCGGGCCCCGTGTTTCTTTCTCAGCAACAGGCGGCGGAACACGTGGAAGCAATTAGTAGACTAGAAACAGCAGGAGAATGTCACGGACCACGTGCCTGGAGGTACACACCTGTAATCCTAGCCCTGGGGAGGCTGGTCAGGAGCGTCGTGAGTCAGAGGCAGCCCTTGCAGAGCTCCTGTGCGGGAAGTCAGTAGCCCAGGTCAGCAGGTCAGAACATCAGGCCCTGGAAGGGAGGACTTAGTGGCCAGATGACCAGCTTCTGTGCCATACTTTGGCTTGTAATGCACTCAGCCAAACCCAAGATCTCCAGAAACTGGTTTTTCTAGTCTGGAATACGAACCTTCCCCAGAGCAAAGGAGACACACACACACACATACACACACACACGATACTCTCTCACACACACACCACACACACACACACACACACACAACGCTCTCTCTCACACACATACACACCACACACACACACACACACACACACACACACACGTCTGACTGCTACCCGACCCCAGCTCACTTTATGCCCACACTCTAGATAGAGGATTTTCCTTCTCCTATGTGACTCTATTTGGAAAACACCCCTGTAGTTCGGGTTGTTTGCACCCGAGAGCTTCATCTGGCCTCGGTCAGGGTTAGGAGAGAGGAGGGGTTGAGATGAAGAAGCTGGGCAAGCATGCATCTTCTACCCGGCAAACTTCAAGGAAGGGATGGATGAAGGAGTTCAGGCAGGTCGACCTTGACCTCCAGTTTCTCCATAGTCATCTCTCTCTCTATCCACTCATTTACTTGTCAATCACTGATCTGTCCATCACGTCTACAGCAGCAGGAGATGAAGACAGAAATCTGCAGGAGAGACTGAAACCACATCACGGTGACTCAGGCAGAGGCAACGCCTAGATGTTCTCTGCTTTCAGCCAAAGAGAGAGAGAAAGACCCGTTCTAGCAGCTTACCTCACTGCCTGTCTTCTGCTGACCTCATCCAACCTTGGGCCTCTCTGCTCTCCAGGGCTCGCTCGCTCTGTCTCTCTCTGTCTCTCTGTCTCTCTGTCTCTCTCTCTGTCTCTCTGTGTGTGTATGTCTATATCTCTCTGCCTCTCTGTCTCTGTGTGTCTCTCTCCCTCTCTGTGTCTCTCTCTGTTTGTGTGTCTCTGTATCTCTCTGTCTCTGTCTCTGTCTCTCTCTCTCTCTCTCTGACACGGCGGGGAGGAGGAGGCTTTATCTGCCTGTTCTAGGCAGTAAGGCAAGTACAGAACGCATAAAGACTTCACAAGAACGCCAGTCTGGAGCTCTCCCATATTCATTCTTGCTATCCACCATGGTCACAAGAAAATGGGGGGGTTGTAACTAGAAAGCGTGACTTTAATTCCAACTCTAGGGAAGATTTGATTTGAGACCTCCCCATACCCGGGGGCTAGACACCAGCCCTGGCTACTACTCTGATCGAAGTCTAAGTGGAGGGGACAGACTTGGGAGCTAGAAGTCAAGTTGTTACGGGATTTGGCAAAGTGCTAAGTGTCCTTCTGTATTTCTCCACATCTTGTACTTTCTTGGTATTTCAACATGCCTGGCACCTTTCTAGAAGCCAACAAACCTGCGAGGTTCCTCGTTTCTGATCCCCACAGCGCTGCAGGAAGAGACTCCAGCAAGGATAGCACAGCCAGGCCCAGCTATTTATGTAAGCGCTGGGCTCCAAGCTCAGTCCTGTCGATGCAGCAAATGCTCTTACCCCACTGACCCACCACTCTGGTCCCTGATGCCCCCCGCAGCTCCACCCTGGGAATGTTGGTTGCCAAAGGGAAAACGAGTTCAGGATGAGAAAACTCTGTGTGTCTCCCTATGATGCCACTGCCTTGCACAGGGCTGCCACAGGACCCGGAATCCCACGGGCTTCACCAGCTCCACCAGGGCCACAGTAGGGCTCAGCCTTGGGCCACAGGGAGGGAGGACAAGGTATGTATGACATAAGGGTAGAACGGGGTGGACACATGAACAGAAGAGCAGGGTAAGTGTCCCCACCTCACCCTGCCACCGTCGGACAGAACCCTGCGGCAGGCCCACAACCTAGGTACAGGCAATTCAGAATAGATTCGTATTTTTTAAATTCCTGATTAAGAGCAATATTATTGTTATGTTTGAAATTTGTGAGATATTAAAAACAAGAAGACACAGAAGTCTCCCCAAAACTCCACCACTCTGATCTGAATACTTAACATCTGGTCCCTTGCCAGTCTTGTTAATGTGCCTGTATTTTATGCGTTGACTAAGCTGTATTACAGCCGCTCTTCTGTAACCTCCTCTTTGATTTCATCTACTATATCACACTTATTTCTCCATGTTTTAGGGCTTCTCTTACAAGACATTTCCTGGCCATGGCCTAGGCCCAGAAAGGAGCATAACAGATGAACTCTTAAAAGGTAGCAGGCAGTTCTCACAAAGCCGTTCGTTCCTCGCGACAGCTTAGTGAGGGAAATGCTGTAAGTTATCTTCATTTTACAGAGGAAACGAGGGGATCACCGGGGAGCTCCCCTGCTCCCCTGCTCTCAGGCGGGGCCTCGGGCTCAGAACTCTGCCCCTGAGCGCCCACACTCTTAAGATAGATTTGCGCGACCAGTCACCGTCTACCGTGGAATATCTACCTTGACTCAACTTCATGTTATCGCAAGCAACGCTAAGCTGAGGATCCTCCAGTACAAACTTGAAAGTGTGCAGTATCCGATGGCTTGCTTGGGATGCCAGACTGAAGGCTTTTTTGACACATACTGACAAATTTCAGAAACTTATCAAGTAATATTTCCCACATCCTTACAAACTGTGAGCCAAAAAAGGACCCTTCCTCCCTAAGCTGCTTTCGTCAGACTTTTTGCCTGAGAATGAGTAAGTGTATGCAAAGAGTAACTAGCATAATATTAGAGTATACTGACATACATGTATGCAGATGTTAGAGTATACTGACATACATGTAGGGAGATATTAAAGAAACCTTATTTTATATGCTAAATTTTAAAAATAATACAAATAAAAACTCAAAAATTTAAGAGAAAAGGAGTTTGTTTTCTTATTTCTCTTACGCTGAGGAACTTCCTTCTGTAAATGTGGTGAGGCGGTCAGGTTGACCAGTGTGAAAGAGTGTTGTAAGGTTAAACTCCAAGGTCCCAGGCTGTAAGACACACTGCCTGGCCTTTGGCGTGGCTCGCTGACTGTCCCAATCCCCTTGTCTGCACTGTCACTCAGAAAGGGCAGTCCTGCTCAGAAGGTTCTTGCAGCAGCTTCTCAGTTGTGTAGGAATTCCTTGCTCAGCAGTAGGAATCCCAGGACTCAGGGCTCCTTTCCCTTCCCCGTCTTTCCTGGCTTCTGCTTGGCCTCGGCGACTGGAGCCTGAGAACGGGATTCAGGAGTTTGCCGTGCTCTTCAGTGCTGTCCCACAAAGCTACTTTCTCTTTGGACCTTCATTTTGAGACAGGGTCTTGCTAAATTCTCCAGGATGGCCTTGTAATTGAGGTCCTCCCACCTCTGCCTATAGGGTTTACAATCTTTATTCTTTAAGAAAAAATTATTTGTTTCATATGCATGTGTGTAAGCCTGGCTGTATTGTGTCCGCACCGCGCATACACAGATGCCTTTGTAGGTCAGAAGAGGGCGTTGGATCCCATGGAGCTGGAAATACAGGCAGTTGTGCACCTCTGAACTAGACACTGGGAATAAACCTCAGATCTTCGTATCCTCTCTCCAGCCCTCAACAACAACAAAGTATGAGAACCAAAATTATTAGCGAGGTTTTTCTAGAGCAGAAGTCCTCAACCTTCCTGATGCTACGACCCTTAATTAATACAGTTCCTCATGTTGTGCTGACCCCAGCCATAAAATTATTTTCATTGCTGCTTCATAGCTGTAATTTTGCAACTGTTATGAATTGTAATGTAAATAGCTGTGTTTTCTGACGTCTTAGGCAACCCCTGTGAAAGGGTTGTTTGGCCCCCCATGAAGAGGTCGAGACCCACAGTTGAGAAGCATTGTTCTAGAGTGTTCTAGGAGGGTATCTCCTTTTGATCATGAGGGAGATGTGTTGAAATCTTAGAAAACAAGCGTGTGTCCATAAGAATTTTCTTCCTCTCGCCCCTGCGGAAGCCCACAGTTAGGAAGAGGTGAGCAGCTTCTTTATCTGTTTCTCTGGGGAGGAAACCACCGTGAATTTCAGCTTTGCAGTTCCCTGCCTCTTCCTTCTCCCACACAGAGGCTTCAGTGCAGACCCAGGAATCAGCAGAGGATCAGCTCTGAGCTCTCTAATCCTCATCAGGCACTGTCCTTATCAGTCATGAGCTAAGGAACTGGTTGTGGGGGCAGAGCCCCTGGAGGGAAATGAGCATCAGATTCATCTGACCTTGTGCTGATGGTTTTCCTTTCTTAAAATTCATTTCCCACTTAAGACACTTGGATTTGCAGAATTAGCGTGAAATGGCAGAGTTCTCACTCATTTGGCTCTTGTTTATTTGTTTGTTTGTGCTGAGGGTGGAACCCAGGACTCCAGGTATGCTAGGGAATGTTTACCCACTGATCTACATTGCCAGTACTGTTTCCTATTATTAATATCTTCCATTAATGTGTTATTTTTTATACTTAAAGAATACTCCACTGGGAGGGTGGTGGTGCACACCTTTAATCCCAGCACAGAGTGAGTTTCAGGAGTTTCAGTATAGGCTCCAAAGCTACACAGAGAAACCCTGTCTTGAACCTCCCCTCTAAAAAAAAATTAGTAGTCACTGGGAATGGGTATTATTGAAATATACTGTATGTACACATAAAATTCTGGGGAAAAAACTATTGCATATATACTTTTTTTTTTTGAGACAGGGTTTCTCTGTAGCTTTGGAGCCTGTTCTGGAACTAGCTCTTGTAGACCAGGATGGCCTTGAACTCACAAAGATCCGCTTGCCTCTGCCTCCCAAGTGCTGGGATTAAAGGTGTGAGCCACCACCATCCAGCTACTTTTAAAGCACATTTGGGGCCAACTCTGGCTGTTGTGTAGCAGTTTGCACTGAGATGAAAACCTTCCCATCTTGGAGTAGAGCTTGCTAAGACCTGAGATGTTAAAGAGGAGGGAGAAGACATGAATGATCTAAGCAGAGTAGGTAATCTCGGGAAGTAAACAACTCACTAGTCTCAGTAAAATCCCTGAAACTGACCAGATTCACTGAGCCCCTCCCCCAAGTATGCATAAGTTGTAAAGACAGCCGAGAGACAGTTTTGGACAAGCAGAGCTGCAAGAAAGAAGCAGGGAGCAGCCAAGCAGCCTGGAAGAGACTCAGACCAACTGAGCTGTCTACAGGCTATGCAGGGCGCACCAGGACTCTACTGTTGGTGAGCTGTCACCTATACCAGAGTGGGCTCTGGTGACGTAATTGTCTTTGAGTCATTTTTGCTTCTATAATAATCCCTCACCCACATTTCTGTGAGTAGCCTCAATAAAACGCATAGGTCACCAAGTTGGACCAGGTGACAACCATACTTTGGTCTGTTCCCTTCCTCATCCAAAGTGAGTAGACACTGCTATTCCCAGAGTATAGTCACATAGTGATGGCTCTGCTTGTCCTGCAAGGCTGTTGACCTGATCCTTAGAACCCATCTAACAGTGGAAGGAGAGAATCCACTTCTACAGGTTATCCCTCATCTCCACACAT
>NC_022009.1:124592023-124593078 GCF_000317375.1 Microtus ochrogaster | reverse complement strand
CTCTGGGATCTGTTTCTCTCGCGCGCGCACACTGCTGGCTCAAAGGGAGAAAAGGAAGCCGGGATGACAGCCACATAGATCGATAATCTTCACAGGAGGTGAGATGCTTCAAATAAGGTAGAGGGTGCTATGTATCACCCTACGGTAAGTGCCTGGGGAGATGCAAGGGAGTAGGCAGACGGGGAGAGGAACAGAGGGCTCACGTTTCTCCTTTTCAAATCACGTGGCAAAAGCGGGGTTTTGATGGACCGACCCCCTCCTTTGCTTCCCCTGTGGCCCCTCTGACAGATATGTATGAAGGTGGAGGCGGTGTTGGCATGGGCAGGATGTATTCTCAGCCAGCCATCACTTCTCATCAACAGCGGGGATTCAATAGTGCCAGAGTTAAAATGCCACGCAAGCCCCTCACCAGTTGCCCCAGCGGGTGCCCCGACTGTCGGAGTTGGTCCCTTAAAGCTCAGGTCTAAGCTGCCTGCTGATTTTATTGTTATTAGTTTTCTATCTGGAAACATGGAACAGCGGGCCTCCTTTAAAGGAAGATTTACACCGACCCACATAGAATGTTGATTGGGTAGAACACATTGAAATCCAGGGCTATCCTTTTTTTCATCATTTTTAGCAGACAGCCAATTCTGCTGCCAAGTAAAATAAGAAAGAGAAGCAAACAAGAGAGAAAACAACTGGGTGGAAGGTCAGCTGAAATGATGCTCACAGCCTGTAAACCCCAGGGCTGAGTGTGTGCCTGAGGGGCCAGGCATGCTTGTTAAACAGCGGGTTTCCTGAGCACCTCACCACGCATGGTGCTGGCAGATCCCCGAGCTTGTGGAAATGTGTGTTTACTCATCCCCAAACACCCTGAGATTGTCAGGAAAATGACTTGCTGTGTCCCAGAAACAGGATTTGTACACCAGACACTGGCCCGGATGCCAGGAGCAGACCCTGCAAGCATCTGAGGAGCCAGATGCCTAAAAGCTTTAAGCTTTTTATATTATTCTCCAAAGCCAGGAAAACACATTAAAAAACACGTCAATTCATTCCAAAGTTCTTTTGCCAGT
>NC_022009.1:124583111-124590429 GCF_000317375.1 Microtus ochrogaster | reverse complement strand
TTTTTTTTTTTTTTTTAGCAGTATTCAAACAACATCTGAGAAACCTGAGAAACTAACCAAGGTGCTGTGTCACGCAGTCAGGCCTTGAACTTGAGTTCCTTTTGTGTCTGCTTTTCAAAGACCAGGGATTCCAGGCTTCTACTGGACCTGGCTACGCCCTCATTTGTTAGGGTGAAAGGATTATGACCGGCATGGTGGTGCACACATGCCTGCATTCCCAGCATGCATGCATGAGACTGAGGCAGGGGGAACGCCACGAGTTTAAGGGCAGCCTGGGACACTAGCACCCAACTAGACAAAGTTACATAGCAAAATTCTATTCAAAGAAGAAAAGAAAGATAACCAGATTCTTGGGTTTACTTATTAATCCTTCTAACACACACCCTGCAATCACGTTGTAGGCAATTTCAACATTTGCAGAAATAAAACCAGACTCCACGGGCTTATTCACTTGGCTCAATTATAAGACAAAACTGGGTTGACCCTGGCCTGGGCTGGTCCTAAAACCAATGCCTGTCCAATATCTGTGAAGTAAGAACTACAAAATCAGCAAGGGAGTAATAAAGCGCCCCTCCCCCACAAGCCCCTTGTCTGTATGAACCTGCCACGGCATGGCTCTTAGAGACACCCATCTAGCCCCCATCTTTAGAGCAAAGAGGCAGTCAAGCATACTGGTCCGACTGCTCAAAAGGAGAAGAAACGAACCGAGGAAAGCCGACTTAGCATAGAGCTACTCGATAGTAACAGTACACGTGGCAGAGAGTGTTAGCACTGCTAACCGTCTTGGTCAGCAAGGGAGAAGCCGGGCATCAGCAGAGAGCACCATGGAGCTGGGAAGGGGTGAGAAGAGCTTGAGGCTTCCGGGAGAGCTGAGCTCTTGGAGACACGGATGGCAAAGCAGAGGCAGTTACTGCGCCGAGCTCGAGGGCTCGGGAGTCAGATTCCCTCTGTTTAGATCATACCCAAGCCCTATCTATGACCTTTGTGACAAAACATTGAACCCTCTTGTGTTTAATGTCGGCTCTGTGGAGTGCTGATAATCTCACATTTTCACTGTGTCCTTCTGAGAACAGACTAAGATCATCTGTGTAAAGCCGTAGCCTTTGCTCGCCTCATACTAAACGCTCAGTAAACGTTTGCTTAAACTATGAGGAAAATTTTATTGGAAAGTTACAGGGCAATCCCCACAATTGTCAGAGGGCAGGGTAACCCGAACAAGAAATGAAGCGGGAACCAAGGGCATCTGGGTGGCAGACGCGGCAAAGCTGTACGTGGGGGCAGTGGTGGCGCACGCCTTTAATCCCAGCAGAGGCAGAGGCAAGTGAATCTCTGTGAGTTGGAGGCCAGCCTGGTCGACAGCGCAAGTTCCAGGGCAGCTACACAGAGAAATCCTGTCTCAAAGAACAAAACAAAACAAAACGAATGAATCAAAAAGTGACTTTGAAAAACTGCGCAGCTAAGAGATACAGGTAAGCAAGACGCGGGTGTGTGGTCTAATCCCGAAGCCCTCTGAAGTGAGAGCTCTCATTCAACCTTATGGCAGAAAATGGATTAAAAAATAATAGAAAGTAAACCCAACAGGGCTTGGTGAATGAAGGCCTTAAGGTTTCGGGTCATCCCCAGGAAGAAAGCCGAAGAGCAGAACCATCTGAGGTGTGAACGTGGAGGGGGGAGGATTCTGAGCCGAGTGGGCTCAGGATCGCAGCAGCGGGCCTGGGCATGGGAGTTTGGAGCCAGGCGTCCAGGCCAGAGCCAGCTTTTGAACTCGGGATCTTCTCAGGCAGAGGTCTCATCCCCCTCAGGGTGAACCGAATTGTTTTCTAGAGCTGAGAAGCAAGAAGAGATTAGAAGTGAACTTCAATGTAGGCGCTTGATAAATCCCCAGCTGTTGCCCTCAGACTCCATGAGTAATAGCTGTGCTCTGAAGGACTTTCTCAAATTTATGGCTGGAAAAGCGGCCAGCTTTTGAAATACTGCTTTAACAGTGACCCCTAGTGTTAGCGAGAGGGAGCAGCACCTGAATCATGGCTGAGCTGATATTGCCAGCCCGCCTTAATGCATTCTGCAGCCATCCTGCCTTTGGGAGGCTCGCATTTGAACAATTCCAGGTCACCTCCCTTCCAGGAAGACGTAATGGAGAAAAGCTCCGAGAAGGGCAGCCAGCATAAACACGGGACGGAGACTGAAGAGGAGGAAGACAAGGAGAAAAGACAGACTAGGAAGCTGATGAATAAAATACCAAAATAACAGCAAAAGCATCTCTGTGTGACAGCTCTTCTTCCCTGTCTGTTGTCGTGATAAAACACTGTAATAAAAAGGCAACTTAGAGGAAGAAAGCATTTATTTCTGCTCAGAGGTTACAGTTCATCATTTAAGGGCAGTCAGAGCAAAATCCTTATAGAAATTTAATACAAAAGCCACAGCAGGTGCTGCCGACTGGTTCCCTCACAGGCTCCTTATCTGTCTTATTCAGCCTAGGAACACTGGTCTCGGGAATGGTGCTGCCCACAGTGGGCTGGCCCCTTCACCAGTTCGTGGCGGAGACAACCCCCGGCCCAAGGCATGTCCACCACCTATCTGATCCAGGTAATTTCTCAGCTGTCTCCACAGAGGACTCTCAGCTCTGTTAAGTTGTCAGTTAAAGCCAACTAGAACACACCAATCTGAAAGCCTGAGAGGTTCCTTCAACATTAACAAATAGTTACCTTTCTGAGCACTTTTGCCATACCAGGCTAACTTACTACCTCTTTTTCCCAAAGGTAAGAACAACTATCATCTCTATTGCGTCGATAAAGAGACAATGAATTATCCAAGTTGACAACAGCTGAGGCAAAACACAAGTGGGACCCAGGCTTCGTGACGGCTAAGTCTGTGTTTCTAGCCTTAGCGCTGCAGCCTTTTAAAAATGGGTATGTGGGGCTGGGGAGATGAGTCAGCATTTAAGAGCACTTGTTCCTCTTGCAGAGGGCTAGAATTCAGCTCCCAGAATCAATCCACACTGAAGTTCACGACTGTCTGTATGTAGTTCCAGGTCCAAGGGATCCAATTCTCTTTTCTGGTTTCAGGCGCTGCACCTAGTGCATGTATATATATATGTGTGTGTGTGTGTGTGTGTGTGTGTGTGTGTGTGTGTGTGTGTGTTCAGATAAACACATAAACACACAAACTTTTTTAAAAAGCAAATAAATAAATATGGTAAGTCAGAATCTAGAAAATGCCTAACTCATTAAGTTAGCAAAGGCTAAAAATATAAATTGTTTCAAGAGAAGCGGCAGTCCTGGCATCTGGGATGACTTCCCCATGTGCCCATTCACATGTGGTCACTACTTAGCAAAGCGATGGACTATTCGAAGGAGGAGCCCTGGGCATGCACTGCACCTTTTAAAAATCTTTACTGGAGGCTGGGGTGTGGTGCAGTCGCAGATGCCGGAGATGGTACGGCATGGGCTCCTCTGCCAGAACAGAAAGATAAACAAATAAATGGCACTCGCAGCTGACAGTGTCATCATGAAGGGCTAAAAGAAACAGTGTTTTAAAAAAAAATGACAAGAAATAAAGGTACGAGGTGTTTGATGACTCAGAATGTCAGAAGTTTTCAGAAGGCATTTACAGTAAAAATTGTGAGGATGGATTTTGCTTTTCTGGTTGTTTTTGGTAGCTTTCACTATCTGAAGAAGTAAATATCTACAAAAAATAAAAATAAAAAACAACCCCAAACCCACAAAATAACTATGGCCTCCTCTCCAGGCACCCCCGAGCCCCACATTTTCATTAGCGTCCCAAGCTTCACCGTCACCTCTTTAGAGCTAGCACCTGCTTACTTATTCTGAACACCGCTCCCCCCACCCCTTAGGCCAGTGGTTCTCAACCTTCCTAATGCTGCGAGCTCTAATTAATACAGTTCCTCGTGTGTGGTGACCCCAACCATAAAATTATTTGTGTTGCTACTTCATAACTGTATTTTTCCTACTGTTAGGAATCACAGTGTAAATGTCTGATGTGCAGATGGTCTTAGGTGACCCCTGTGAAAGGGTCATCTGACCCCCAAAGGGGTGGTGATCCACGGGCTGCAGGATGATGGCCCAACTGTGACTCTGCAGGAGGAAACTGTGACAGGTTAATTCATTTGCCTGGTGTCTGACGGTGAAGAGAAAGCTTAAGCAAAGCCATTTGAATGATTATGGTGTGGACAGTCATTATGAGTCTTTATAATACAGCGAGGTAGACAGGACACACGGAATTATTTCAGTGTCTGCGGGTGGCAGCTGGGTGTCTGGAGGCCAGGTCGCTGGGGCCGTTCACGCAGTGATGGGAGCTGGCGGACACTACTTGGCATTCATCTGTATTGTGTACCAGCTGTTCAAATGTCAAGCGTTTCTGTAGGAGCCAGCATGTCCTACCTTAGCTTGGCAGCTCCAGAGGTCCTGCTCCAGCGATGTTTGCAGACTCCAGCAGGCTCCCCTTGGGAACTGTAGTGAAGGAGGAGTGAAAGGAGTATCGGGTTGGAACAGGGGAATTGGGGAGAGAGAAGGCTTCATCCTTCCCTTCTGCAT
This sequence comes from Microtus ochrogaster, assembly GCF_000317375.1. Classification (NCBI taxonomy): domain Eukaryota; kingdom Metazoa; phylum Chordata; class Mammalia; order Rodentia; family Cricetidae; genus Microtus; species Microtus ochrogaster. The sequence goes on along the minus strand of NC_022009.1, from coordinate 124,585,876 downwards.
TGCTACCTGGAAGGCAATAGTTTGGGAAGACCAGAGGACAGGGTTTTTCCTCAGTTTTTACCTTAGTTGGAGGATCTCCAGGTATCAGAGCAAACAAATAACCGGAGGTGGGTTGCAATACTGTTGAGTCACAGGGAAGAGACACTCTGCAAGGGGCCAGTGGTTGTAATTATCACCAGCAAGTGTCTGGATGCTTGACTAGGTTGCTTTCCTCACTGCTGTGACCTATAGCCTAGAATGGACAAAAGCAGAAAAGCAGGTGTCTTGGTTAATGTTCTATTGTGGGGAAGAGACACTATGACCAAGGAAAGTCTTATAAAAGAAAGCATTTCATTGAGGGCTTGCTCACAGGGGCAGAGCGTGAGTCTGTGAGTCGTCAGCAGCATGGCAGGAGGCAATGTGGCAAGGGCCCCCCCCCCCGCCGGAACAGCAGTTGAGAGCTACATCCTGATCCTGAGAGAGAGAGAGAGAGAGAGAGAGAGAGAGAGAGAGAGAGAGAGAGAGAGAGAACTGGACCTGGCATGGACTTTTAAAACCTCAAAGTCCATCCCCAGTGCTACACTTCCTCCAACAAAACCACACCCCCACCAACAAGGCCACACCCACTCCGACAAGGCCACACCTATGCCAACAAGGCCACACCCCTACCAACAAGGCCACACCTACTTCAACAAGGCCACACCTCCTAATCCTTTCCAAAAATCCACTCCCTGGTGACTAAGCATTCAAATATATGAGCATATGGGAGCCATTCCCATTCAACCAGCCCAGCAAGAGATTATGCAATTACGACCGGTTATCGATTGACTTTGTGTGAAACAATGAATGGCAACAGAGGTGGGGAGTGTGAGCAGCAGGTGCCCTGCATCACGCACACAGAGGCAAAGTCATCTTTGGATCCCAAAGGGCTCTGGCTCCCAGGTGCTGGGACAGACTGAGAAATCTTCCTCCATAAACACCGTGTGCTCGGTACTGTAAACCCCGGAGCCTTTGACTTCCCCTCACCAGCTTCATGGGATCACAGAGAAGTAAGGATGGCATCATGGCCGCAGGGGATTCACCAAAGTTTCCACCCAGAGTGTGATCTATAAAGGAAGTGCTACAGCTCTCCTGTGTGCATTCACCTTCATAAGAAGGACCAAAGCCAGGGCCGCCCACTACCTCTGCTCCACCCAGCCTCTCCTTTGTTTCTGTTAACTAAACTATAAGACACTGAATTTAGAAACAGATGAAAAAACAAATGTAAGAGTAAATTAAACATTTGTTTTGTGTTGTCCTGTTGAATATATAGCCACAAGCTGAAACATGTCCATCAAACTACCAATGATATACAATTCAATATGCTTTAAATCAAATTTTATATAGTAACTTCTACACACAAACATTGTATATATTTATAAAAATATACTTCACTGTATTTGTTACCTAATTATCAATTGCACCCCTCCCTTCTCTTCTCTCTCTCTCTCCTTCCTTCTTTCCAATACATCTGTATCTATTTATTATATATGTATGTATAATATAGATAATATCCATCTATATAGAATATAGATATAAATACAGATATGTAATATATAGAGAGATAGAGATATGGGTTCACTAATTTGCCCAGGCTGGTCTTAACTCAAGACCCTCAAACCTCAACCTTTCAAGTACTTGAAATTAGAAGCATGCCCCATGGCACCTGGCCCTTTTGATTTTTTTGCACATCAAATATTTTTTATGTAATAAAAATAATAGTAGATATAGCAAAATAATAGTAAAAATAGATTCTCACCTAGCAAGTTATAAAGGCAAATTTCAGTTGCTTTCTTAAAAAGTTTAATATATATAGTTATAACTATATATTTAGTTATGTAAATACACACACACACAAACACATGGAGAGAGAGGGGTGTCTCACTATGTAGTCCTGGCTAGCTTAGAACTCACTACATAAACCAGGCTAGCCTCTTACTAAGAGATCATTTTGCCTCCTCCTCCTGAACGCTGGTATTACCACACCTGGTCGGTGTATGTTTTGAATTTCCGTGACTTATTGTGTATTGCCGTGGAGTGCAGAATGACTACAGAAATAAACTGGATCTATTCTACCGCTATTTTACCACCCGCCACTTAAAAATCAAACTTGAAAAGTAGATTGGTTAAAATGTGATCGTATCACTTTGCTTTAAAAAAGCAAGTTTTGCACCTTAGAGAAAGCACGCTGAGGACTTCCCTTTTCCAGGCAATTCCTACAGAGCACTGATACGGCGCCTTTTGACATCTAAATCCAGCATTTTCAGAATAAAGTAAAGACACACTTTAAATAACGTTTCTACTCTTTCTCCTTTTGTCTGAAGCAGCTGACAGTAAGCAGGCCAGTCTCAGAAGCCTCTCCTACATACACATCCCACCCATCTGCCCCTCTGCATCTCCCCCAGGCTCCAGAGATCAGGCTAGCGGCAGGGCCACAACTGCCCAGACTGGACAGGGCTGCTCTGCCCAGCGTTGGCTCATTCATTTCTCTCTCAGAACTCTTACCAGATTATCGTTTGACAAAACCTGGTCACTGGATGTCACTGCTGTCCCTTCCAGATGGCAAAAGCCTGCTTTCTTCATGCAGATGCCCCCGCCCTTCTTCTTCTCACTCTGGTGACTAAGGACCTGTTCTGCCATGTTTTTATTATATTTACATTTAAAAAATTATTTTGTGTGGTGAGCGGGTGATGCGTGCATGCCATGGTGTGTGTGTGTGTGTGTGTGTGTGTGTGTGTGTGTGTGTG